>NW_024470584.1:2120176-2165176 GCF_017639515.1 Carcharodon carcharias
GTCCTGGGAGTGTTTGATGGGAACTGTGTACAGGGAGATTTACTCTGTATCTAACCCCGTGCTGTACCTGTCCTGGGAGTGTTTGATGGGGATAGTGTAGATGGAGATTTACTCTGTATCTAACCCCGTATTATACCTGTCCTGGGAGTGTTTGATGGGGACAGTGTAGAGGGAGATTTACTCTTTATCTAACCCCATGCTGTACCTGTCCTAGAAGTGATTGTTTGGGACCGTGTAGGGGGAGCTTTACTCTGTATCTAACCCCGTGCTGTACCTGTCCTGGGAGTGTTTGATGGGGACAGTGTAGAGGGAGATTTACTCTGTAACTAACCCGGGCTTTATCTGTCCTGTGAGTGTTGGATGGGGACAGTGTAGTGGGAGATTTTATCTGTATCTAACCCCGTGCTGTACCTGTCCTGGCAGTGTTTGATGGGGACAGTGTAGTGGGAGATTTACTCTGAATCTAACCCTGTGCTGTACCTGTCCAGGGAGTGTTTAATGGGGTCAGTTTAGAGGGAGATTTACTCTGTACCTAAACCCGTGCTGTACCTGTCCTGGGAGTGTTTGATGGGGACGGTGTAGACGGAGCTTTACTCTGTATCTAACCCTGTGCTGCACCTGTCCTGGGAGTGTTTGATGGGGAGAGTGTAGAGGGAGATTTACTCTGTATCTAACCCCATGCTGTACCTGTCCTGGGAGCGTTTGATGGAGACAGTGTAGAGGGATCTTTACTCTCTATCTAACCCCGTGCTCTACCTGTCCTGGGAGTGTTTGATGGGGAGAGTGTAGAGGGAGATTTACTCTGTATCTAACCCCGTGCTGTACCTGTCCAGGGAGTGTTTGTTGGGGACAGTGTAGAGGGAGATATACTCTGAACCTAACCCCGTGCTGTACCTGTCCTGGGAGTGTTTGATGGGGACAGTGTAGAGGGAGATTTACTCTGTATCTAACCCCGTGCTGTACCTGTACTGGGAGTGTTTGATGGGGACAGTGTATAGGGAGCTTTACTCTGTATCTAAGCCTGTGCTGTACCTGTCCTGATAGAGAATGATGGGGACAGCGTAGAGGGAGATTTACGCTGTATCCAACCCAGTGCTATACCTGTCCTGGGAGTGTTTGATTGGGACAGTGTAGATGGAGATTTACTCTGTATCTAACCCCATGCTGTACCTGTCCTGGGAATGTTTGATGGGGACAGATTAGGGGGAGATTTACTCTGTATCTAACCCCGGGCTGTAGCTGTCCTGGGAGTGTTTGATGGGGACAGTGTAGAGGGGGATTTACTCTGTATCTCACCCTGTGCTGTACCTGTCCTGAGAGTGTTGGATGGGAACAGTGTAGTGGGAGATTTACTCTATATATAACCCTGTGCTGTACCTGTCCTGGGAGTGTTTGATGGGGACAATGTAGAGGGTATTTTACTCTGTATCTAACCCCATGCTGTACCTGTCCTGGGAGTGTTTGATGGGGACAGTGTAGATGGAGATTTACTCTGTATCTAACCCCATGCTGTACCTGTCCTGGGAGTGTTTGATGGGGACAGTGTAGATGGAGATTTACTCTGTATCTAACCCCATGCTGTACCTGTCCTGGGAGTGTTTGATGGGGACAGATTAGGGGGAGATTTACTCTGTATCTAACCCTGGGCTGTACCTGTCCTGGGAGTGTTTGATGGGGACAGTGTAGAGGGGGAATTACTCTGTATCTAACCCTGTGCTGTACCTGTCCTGGGAGTGTTTGATGGGGACAGATTAGGGGGAGATTTACTCTGTATCTAACCCTGGGCTGTACCTGTCCTGGGAGTGTTTGATGGGGACAGTGTAGAGGGGGAATTATTCTGTATCTAACCCTGTGCTGTACCTGTCCTGGGAGTGTTTGATGGGGACAGTGTAGAGGGAGATTTACTCTGTATCTAACCCTGTGCTGTACCTGTCCTGATAGAGAATGATGGGGACAGCGTAGAGGGAGATTTACGCTGTATCCAACCCAGTGCTATACCTGTCCTGGGAGTGTTTGATAGGAACAATGTAGGGGGAGATTTACTCTGTAACTAATCTCGTGCTGTACCTGTCCTGGGAGTGTTTGATGGGGACAGTGTAGATGGAGATTTACTCTGTATCTAACCCCATGCTGTACCTGTCCTGGGAATGTTTGATGGGGACAGATTAGGGGGAGATTTACTCTGTATCTAACCCCGGGCTGTAGCTGTCCTGGGAGTGTTTGATGGGGACAGTGTAGAGGGGGATTTACTCTGTATCTCACCCTGTGCTGTACCTGTCCTGAGAGTGTTGGATGGGAACAGTGAAGTGGGAGATTTACTCTATATATAACCCTGTGCTGTACCTGTCCTGGGAGTGTTTGATGGGGACAATGTAGAGGGTATTTTACTCTGTATCTAACCCCATGCTGTACCTGTCCTGGGAGTGATTGATTGGGAGAATTTAGGGGAAGCTTTACTCTGTATCTAACCCTGTGCTGTACCTGTCCTGGGAGTGTTTGATAGGGACAGTGTAGATGGTGATTTACTCAGTATCTAACACTGTGCTGCACCTGTCCTGGGAGTGTTTGATGGGGACAGTGTAGATGGAGATTTACTCTGTATCTAACCCCATGCTGTACCTGTCCTGGGAGTGTTTGATGGGGACAGTGTAGATGGAGATTTACTCTGTATCTAACCCCATGCTGTACCTGTCCTGGGAGTGTTTGATGGGGACAGATTAGGGGGAGATTTACTCTGTATCTAACCCCGGGCTGTACCTGTCCTGGGAGTGTTTGATGGGGACAGTGTAGAGGGGGAATTACTCTGTATCTAACCCCATGTTGTACCTGTCCTGGGAGTGTTTGATGGGGACAGTGTAGAGGGAGATTTACTCTGTATCTAACCCCGTGCTGTACCTGTCCTGGGAGTGTTTGATGTGGACAGTGAAGAGGGAGCTTTACTCTGTAACTAACTCGATGATGTACCTGTCCTGGGAGTGTTTGGTGGGGACAGTGTAGGGAGAGATTTACTCTGTAACTAACCCGGGCTGTATCTGTCCTGTGTGTGTTGGATGGGGACAGTGTAGTGGGAGATTTTCTCTGTATCTAACCCCGTGCTGTACCTGTCCTGGGCATTTTTTATGGGGACAATGTAGAGGGAGATTTACTCTGTATCTAAACCTGTGCTGCACCTTTTCTGGGAGTGTTTGATTGGGACAGTATACAGGGAGCATGACTCTATATCTAACCCCGTGCTTTACCTGTCCTTGGAGTGTTTGATGGGGACCGTGTAGAGGGAGCTTTACTCTGTATCTAACCCCGTGCTGTACCTGTCTTGGGAGTGTTTGATTGGGACAGTGTAGAGGGAGCTAAACTCTGTATTTAACCCCATGCTGTACCTGTCCTGGTAGTGTTTGATGGGGACAGTGTAGAGGGAGATTTACTCTTTATCTAACTCCGAGCTGTCCCTGTCCTGGGAGTGTTAGATGGGGACAGTGTAGAGGGAGATTTACTCTGTATCTAGCCCCGTGCTGTACCTGACCTGGGAGTGTTTCATGGGGACAGTGGAGAGGGAGATTTACTCTGTAGCTAACCCCGTGCTGTACCTGTCCCGGGAGTGTTTGATGGGGACAGTGTAGAGGGAGATTTACTCAGTATCTAACCCCGTGCTGTACCTGTTCTTTGAGTGTTTGATGGGCCAGTTTAGAGGGAGATTTACTCTGTATCTAACCCCTTGCTGTACCTGTCCTGGGAGTGTTTGATGGGGACAGTGTAGAAGGAGATTTACTCAGTATCTAACCCCATGCTGTACCTGTCCTGGGAGTGTTTGATGGGGACAGTGTAGAGCGAGCTTTACTCTGTACCTAAATCCGTGCTGTACCTGTCCTGGGAGTGTTTGATGGGACAGTGTAGAGGGAGATTTACTCTGTACCTAACCCCGTGCTGTACCTGTCCTGGGAGTGTTTGATGGGGACAGTGTAGAGGGAGATTGACTCTGTATCTAACCCCGTGCTGTACCTGTCCTGGGAGTGTTTTATGGGGACAGTGTAGAGGGAGATTTACTCTGTATCTAACCCTGTGCAGTACCTGTCCTGGGAGTGTTTGATGGGGACAGTGCAGAGGGAGATTTACTCTGTATCAAACCCCGTGCTGTACCTGTCCTGGGAGTGTTTGTTGGGGACAGCGTAGAGGGAGATTTACTCTGTATCTAACCCCGTGCTGTACCTGTTCTGGGAGTGTTTGATGGGGACAGTGTACAGGGAGATTTACTCTGTATCTAACCCCGTGCTGTACCTGTCCTGGGAGTGTTTGTTGGGGACAGTATAGAGGGAGCTTTACTCTGTATCTAACCCCGTGCTGTCCCTCTCCTGGGAGTGTTTTATGGGGACAGTGTAGAGGGAGATTTACTCTGTATCTAACCCTGTGCAGTACCTGTCCTGGGAGTGTTTGATGGGGACAGTGCAGAGGGAGATTTACTCTGTATCAAACCCCGTGCTGTACCTGTCCTGGGAGTGTTGGATGGGGACAGTGTAGGGGGAGATTTACTCTGTATCTAACCCCGTGCTGTACCTGTCCTGGGAGTGTTGGATGGGGACAGTGTAGGGGGAGATTTACTCTGTATCTAACCCCGTGTTGTACCTGTCCTGGGAATGTTTGATGGGGACAGTGTAGAGGGAGATTTACTCTGTATCTAACCCCGTGCTGTACCTGTCCTGGGAGTGTTTGATGGGGACAGTGTACAGGGAGCTTTACTCTGTATCTAACCCCGTGCTGTACCTCTCCTGGGAGTGTTTGTTGGGGACAGTATAGAGGGAGCTTTACTCTGTATCTAACCCCGTGCTGTACCTGTCCTGGGAGTGTTTGATGGGGACAGTGGAGAGGGAGATTTACTCTGTATCTAACTCCGTGCTGTACCTGTCCTGGGAGTGTTTGATGGGGACAGTGTAGAGGGAGATTTACTCTGTATCTAACCCTGTGCTGTACCTGTTCTGGGAGTGTTTGATGGGGACAGTGTAGAGGGACGTTTGCTCTGTATCTAACCCCGTGCTGTACCTGTCCTGGGAATGTTTGATGAGGACAGTGTAGAGGGAGTTTTACTCTGTATCTAACCCCGTGCTGTACCTGTCCTGGGAGTGTTTGATGGGGACAGGGTAGAGGGAGCTTTACTCTGTATCTAACCCCATGCTGTACCTCTCTTGGGTGTGTTTGATGGGGACAGTGTAGAGGGAGTTTTACTCTGTATCTAACCCCGTGCTGTACCTGTCCTGGGAGTGTTTGTTGGGGACAGTGTAGAGGGAGATTTACTCCTTCCCTTCAACTCTATTCCCTCTCCATTTCCCTGACTATCATTTTCCCACCATCTCACCTCTGTTTCCACACTCCCCTACAGGAGGGATGGAGAGGATGGGGGAGGGAGAGAGGGGGGGAGGGAGATGGGGGGGAGGGAGATGGGGGGGGGAGGGAGATGGGGGGGGAGGGAGATGGGGGGAGGGAGATGGGGGGGTAGGGAGATGGGGGGGGAGGGAGATGGGGGGAGGGAGATGGGGGGAGGGAGATGGGGAGAGGGAGATGGGGGGAGGGAGATGGGGGGGAGGGAGATGGGGGTAGGGAGAGGGCGGTAGGGAGATGGGGGGAGGGAGATGGGGGGGTAGGGAGATGGGGGGAGGGAGATGGGGGGGTAGGGAGAGGGCGGTAGGGAGATGGGGGGAGGGGTGAAATTGAGATGTCGGGGTGAACGGCTGCAAATGGAGTGAAGGATTGGGCTGGACAGAGAGAGGCATTCGGAAAAGAGAGATATACCCTCTCCCTACCCCCCCTCTCTCTCCCTCACCCTCTCTCCCTACCCCCCCTCTCTCCCTCACCCTCTCTCCACCCCCTCTCTATCTCTGTCCCCTTTCTCTCTCCATCCCATCTATCATTATCTCTCCACCTCCGTCTCTCACTCCCCTCTGTCTCTCTCTGTGTCCCCCAGCTCTCTATCACTCTCTGTGCTCTCTACCTCTCTCTGTGCCCTCCATCTCTCCCTGTGCCCTCTACCTCTCCCTGTGCCCTCTACCTCTCCCTGTGCCCTCCATCTCTCCCTGTGCCCTCTACCTCTCCCTGTGCCCTCCATCTCTCCCTGTGCCCTCTACCTCTCCCTGTGCCCTCCATCTCTCCCTGTGCCCTCTACCTCTCCCTGTGCCCTCTGTCTCTCCCTGTGCCCTCTGTCACTCCCTGTGCCCTCTGTCACTCCCTGTGCCCTCTATCACTCTCTGTGCCCTCTACCTCTCCCTGTGCCCTCTGTCTCTCCCTGTGCCCTCTGTCACTCCCTGTGCCCTCTGTCTCTCCCTGTGCCCTCTGTCTCTCCCTGTGCCCTCTGTCACTCCCTGTGCCCTCTGTCTCTCCCTGTGCCCTCTGTCTCTCCCTGTGCCCTCTACCTCTCTCTGTGCCCTCTGTCTCTCCCTGTGCCCTCTGTCACTCCCTGTGCCCTCTGTCACTCCCTGTGCCCTCTGTCTCTCCCTGTGCCCTCTACCTCTCTCTGTGCCCTCTGTCTCTCCCTGTGCCCTCTATCACTCTCTGTGCCCTCTACCTCTCCCTGTGCCCTCTGTCACTCCCTGTGCCCTCTGTCTCTCCCTGTGCCCTCTGTCACTCCCTGTGCCCTCTGTCTCTCCCTGTGCCCTCTGTCTCTCCCTGTGCCCTCTACCTCTCTCTGTGCCCTCTGTCTCTCCCTGTGCCCTCTGTCACTCCCTGTGCCCTCTGTCTCTCCCTGTGCCCTCTGTCTCTCCCTGTGCCCTCTACCTCTCTCTGTGCCCTCTGTCTCTCCCTGTGCCCTCTGTCACTCCCTGTGCCCTCTGTCACTCCCTGTGCCCTCTGTCTCTCCCTGTGCCCTCTACCTCTCTCTGTGCCCTCTGTCTCTCCCTGTGCCCTCTATCACTCTCTGTGCCCTCTACCTCTCCCTGTGCCCTCTGTCACTCCCTGTGCCCTCTACCTCTCTCTGTGCCCTCTGTCTCTCCCTGTGCCCTCTGTCACTCCCTGTGCCCTCTGTCACTCCCTGTGCCCTCTGTCTCTCCCTGTGCCCTCTACCTCTCTCTGTGCCCTCTGTCTCTCCCTGTGCCCTCTATCACTCTCTGTGCCCTCTACCTCTCCCTGTGCCCTCTGTCACTCCCTGTGCCCTCTGTCTCTCCCTGTGCCCTCTGTCACTCCCTGTGCCCTCTGTCTCTCCCTGTGCCCTCTGTCTCTCCCTGTGCCCTCTACCTCTCTCTGTGCCCTCTGTCTCTCCCTGTGCCCTCTGTCACTCCCTGTGCCCTCTGTCTCTCCCTGTGCCCTCTACCTCTCTCTGTGCCCTCTGTCACTCCCTGTGCCCTCTGTCACTCCCTGTGCCCTCTGTCACTCCCTGTGCCCTCTGTCACTCCCTGTGCCCTCTGTCTCTCCCTGTGCCCTCTGTCTCTCCCTGTGCCCTCTGTCACTCCCTGTGCCCTCTGTCTCTCCCTGTGCCCTCTGTCTCTCCCTGTGCCCTCTACCTCTCTCTGTGCCCTCTGTCTCTCCCTGTGCCCTCTGTCACTCCCTGTGCCCTCTGTCACTCCCTGTGCCCTCTGTCTCTCCCTGTGCCCTCTACCTCTCTCTGTGCCCTCTGTCTCTCCCTGTGCCCTCTATCACTCTCTGTGCCCTCTACCTCTCCCTGTGCCCTCTGTCACTCCCTGTGCCCTCTGTCTCTCCCTGTGCCCTCTGTCACTCCCTGTGCCCTCTGTCTCTCCCTGTGCCCTCTGTCTCTCCCTGTGCCCTCTGTCTCTCCCTGTGCCCTCTACCTCTCTCTGTGCCCTCTGTCTCTCCCTGTGCCCTCTGTCACTCCCTGTGCCCTCTGTCTCTCCCTGTGCCCTCTACCTCTCTCTGTGCCCTCTGTCACTCCCTGTGCCCTCTGTCACTCCCTGTGCCCTCTATCACTCTCTGTGCCCTCTATCTCTCCCTGTGCCCTCCGTCTCTCCCTGTGCCCTCCATCTCTCCCTGTGCCCTCTGTCACTCCCTGTGCCCTCTGTCTCTCTCTGTGCCCTCTACCTCTCCCTGTGCCCTCTACCTCTCCCTGTGCCCTCTGTCTCTCCCTGTGCCCTCTACCTCTCTCTGTGCCCTCTGTCTCTCCCTGTGCCCTCTGTCACTCCCTGTGCCCTCTGTCACTCCCTGTGCCCTCTACCTCTCCCTGTGCCCTCTACCTCTCCCTGTGCCCTCTACCTCTCCCTGTGCCCTCTACCTCTCCCTGTGCCCTCTACCTCTCCCTGTGCCCTCTGTCACTCCCTGTGCCCTCTGTCACTCCCTGTGCCCTCTGTCACTCCCTGTGCCCTCTGTCACTCCCTGTGCCCTCTGTCTCTCTCTGTGCCCTCTACCTCTCCCTGTGCCCTCTACCTCTCCCTGTGCCCTCTGTCACTCCCTGTGCCCTCTGTCACTCCCTGTGCCCTCTGTCACTCCCTGTGCCCTCTGTCTCTCCCTGTGCCCTCTGTCTCTCCCTGTGCCCTCTGTCACTCCCTGTGCCCTCTGTCACTCCCTGTGCCCTCTGTCTCTCCCTGTGCCCTCTGTCTCTCCCTGTGCCCTCTGTCTCTCCCTGTGCCCTCTGTCTCTCCCTGTGCCCTCTGTCACTCCCTGTGCCCTCCATCTCTCCCTGTGCCCTCTATCTCTCCCTGTGCCCTCTATCTCTCCCTGTGCCCTCTATCTCTCCCTGTGCCCTCTATCTCTCCCTGTGCTCTCTGTCTCTCCCTGTGCCCTCCGTCTCTCCCTGTGCCCTCTATCTCTCTCTGTGCCCTATGTCTCTCCCTGTGCCCTCCGTCTCTCCCTGTGCCCTCTATCTCTCTCTGTGCCCTCTATCTCTCCCTGTGCCCTCTATCTCTCTCTATGCCCCCTATCTCTCTGTGCCCTCTCTCTGTGCCCTCTATTTCTCTCTGTGCCCTCTATTTCTCTCTGTGCCCTCTCCCTGTGCCCTCTATCTCTCCCTGTGCCCTCTATCTCTCTCTGTGCCCTCTATCTCTCCCTGTGCCCTCTATCTCTCCCTGTGCCCTCTATCTCTCCCTGTGCCCTCCATCTCTCCCTGTGCCCTCCATCTCTCCCTGTGCCCTCTATCTCTCTGTGCCCTCTCTCTGTGCCCTCTATTTCTCTCTGTGCCCTCTATTTCTCTCTGTGCCCTCTATCTCTCCCTGTGCCCTCTATCTCTCCCTGTGCCCTCTATCTCTCCCTGTGCCCTCTATCTCTCCCTGTGCCCTCTATCTCTCTCTGTGCCCTCTATCTCTCTCTGTGCCCTCTATCTCTCTCTGTGCCCTCACTCTGTGCCCGCTATCTCTCCCTGTGCTCTCTATCTCTCTCTGTGACCTCTATCTCTCCTTCCCCTCAATCTCTCTGTCACCTTCATCTCACTATCCACTCTATCTCTGCACCCCCTCTCTCATTCTATCGCCTCTGTCTCTTTGCCCTCTGAGAGAGGCTTCTTTGAGCATCAAAACACATATCTCTGAATCCTCCACCACACTCTCTCTCCCCTAGTGTCTCAGTTACCATTTCGAGAGAGAGGAACACATTTAAAATCATCAACAGCTTGGAATGGGGCCAGGATAAGGCCATGTGATCCTCTAGTGCATTCCACAGTCTCAGGACTTCCTAAAGTCCTGGACAGTCATTGAAGTATAGAGCAGGCATGACAGGGAATATGGGCACAGCAGGATCCCACAATAACCAATTGATAATGCCCAGGTCACAAAACGGATTGATGAATAATACAGCGCTTCCTCAAAACAGACCCTCCGACAGTGCAGCACTTCCTCAACACTGACCCGCCGACAGTGCAGCACTTCCTCAACACTGACCCTCCGACAGTGCGGCACTCCCTCAGTACTGACCCTACGACAGTGCAGCAGTCCCTCAACACTGACCCTCCGACAGTGCAGCACTCCCTCAGTACTGACCCTCCGACAGTGCAGCACTCCCTCAACACTGACCCTCCGACAGTGCGGCACTCCCTCAGTACTGACCCTCCAACACTGCAGCACTCCCTCAGTACAGACCTTCCGACAGTGCAGCACTCCCACAGTACTGACCCTCTGACAGTGCAGCACTCCCTCAGTACTGACCCTCTGACAGTGCAGCACTCCCTCAGTACTGACCATCTGACAGTGCAGCAATCCCTCAGTACTGACCCTCTGACAGTGCAGCACTCCCTCAGTACTCACCCTCTGACAGTGCAGCACTCCCTCAGTACTGACCCTCCGACAGTGCAGCTCTCCCTCAGTACTGACCCTCCGACAGTGCTGCACTCCCTCAGTACTGACCCTCCGACAGTGCAGCACTCTCTCAGTACTGACCCTCTGACAGTGCAGCACTCCCTCAGTACTGACCATCCGACAGTGCAGCACTCCCTCAGTACTGACCCTCTGACAGTGCAGCTCTCCCTCAGTACTGACCCTCCGACAGTGCAGCACTCCCTCAGTACTGACCCTCCGACAGTGCAGCACTCCCTCAGTACTGACCCTCTGACAGTGCAGCTCTCCCTCAGAACTGACCCTCCGACAGTGCAGCACTCCCTCAGTACTGACCCTCCGACAGTGCAGCACTCCCTCAGTACTGACCCTCCGACAGTGCTGCACTCCCTCAGTACTGACCCTCCGACAATGCAGCACTCCCTCAGTACTGACCCTCTGACAGTGCGGCACTCCCTCAGTACTGACCCTCTGACAGTGCAGCACTCCCTCAGTACTGACCCTCTGACAGTGCAGCACTCCCTCAGTACTGACCCTCCGACAGTGCAGCACTCCCTCAGTACTGACCCTCTGACAGTGCAGCACTGCCTCAGTACTGACACTCCGACAGTGCAGCACTCCCTCAGTACTGACCATCCGACAGTGCAGCACTCCCTCACTACTGACCCTCTGACAGTACAGCACTCCCTCAGTACTGACCCTCTGACAGTGCAGCTCTCACTCACTACTGACCCTCCGACAGTGCAGCACTCCCTCAGTACTGACCCTCCAACAGTGCAGCACTCGCTCAGTACTGACCCTCTGACAGTGCAGCACTCCCTCAGTACTGACCCTCTGACAGTGCAGCACTCCCTCAGTACTGACCCTCTGACAGTGCAGCACTCCCTCAGTACTGACCCTCTGACAGTGCAGCACTGCCTCAGTACTGACACTCCGACAGTGCAGCACTCCCTCAGTACTGACCATCCGACAGTGCAGCACTCCCTCACTACTGACCCTCGGACAGTGCAGCACTCCCTCAGTACTGACCCTCTGGCAGTGCAGCGCTCCCTCAGTACTGACCCTCTGACAGTGCAGCTCTCCCTCACTACTGACCATCCGACAGTGCAGCACTCCCTCAGTACTGACCCTCCGACAGTGCAGCACTCCCTCACTACTGACCATCCGACAGTGCAGCACTCCCTCACTACTGACCATCCGACAGTGCAGCACTCCCTCAGTACTGACCCTCCGACAGTGCAGCACTCCCTCAGTACTGACCCTCCGACAGTGCAGCACTCCCTCAGTACTGACCCTCCGACAGTGCAGCACTCGCTCAGTACTGACCCTCTGACAGTGCAGCACTCCCTCAGTACTGACCCTCCGACAGTGCAGCACTCCTTCAGTACTGACCCTCTGACAGTGCAGCACTCCCTCAGTACTGACCCTCTGACAGTGCGGCACTCCCTCAGTACTGACCCTCCGACAGTGCAGCACTCCCTCACTACTGACCCTCTGACAGTGCAGCACTCCCTCAGTACTGACTTTCCTCTTTCTCTCCCTCTCTCTTTTTTCCCCCCTTCAGGTTTGAAATGCACTCCGCCTCCAATCTCATTCGTCACTTGTCCCTTCCATCACGAGCCTTGTCCCTTTATGTTCCCTGCACCGCTCACCGCCTCCCCCCCCCCCACTCAAACGACTGTGTCCCTCTAGCCG
This sequence comes from Carcharodon carcharias, assembly GCF_017639515.1. Classification (NCBI taxonomy): domain Eukaryota; kingdom Metazoa; phylum Chordata; class Chondrichthyes; order Lamniformes; family Lamnidae; genus Carcharodon; species Carcharodon carcharias. The sequence continues at coordinate 2,132,059 of NW_024470584.1, forward strand.
CCTGACACTTCTCCCAGTCAACGTTCGAAAGAAATCTCCCTTTGTGCAATAAAATAGGAGCAGGCTTTGTCTCCAATCTCCATGCAAATGAGTTCAGTCAGAAATCCCTGCATTGCATGAGGAGTGATTTCTAAAGCTTAGAGAGAGAGAGAGAGAGAGAGGGAGAGGGAGAGAGAGAAACAAGACAAAAGGATTCATTAATATGCAATTTCAGACTTCAGATTTCCTGACTCTCTTGGAGACTTGGGATCCGAAGGCATTGGGCACAGAAAACACACACATACTCTCTCACACGCACTCACACACACACACTCTCACACACACACTCTCACACTCTCACACATACACTCTCACACACACACACTCTCACACTCTCACACACGCACTCACACACACACACTCTCACACTCTCACACACACACTCTCACACTCTCACACATACACTCTCACACTCTCACACACGCACTCACACACACACACTCTCACACTCTCACACACACACTCTCACACTCTCACACACACACTCTCACACTCTCACACATACACTCACACACACACTCTCACTCTCACACACACACTCTCACACACACACTCTCACACTCTCTCACACACACGCACTCACACACACACTCTTACACTCTCACACACACATCTCACACACACACTCACACTCTCACACACACACTCTCACACTCTCACACACACACTCTCACACACATACTCTCACACTCACACACACACACTCACGCGCACAATCTCTCGCGCGCACACACTCTCGCGCGCACACACTCTCGCGCGCACACACCCTCGCGCGCACACACCCTCGCGCGCACACACTCTCGCGCGCACACACTCTCGCGCGCACACACTCTCGCGCGCACACACTCTCGCGCGCACACACTCTCGCGCGCACACACTCTCGCGCGCACACACTCTCGCGCGCACACACTCTCACGCGCACACACTCTCACGCGCACACACTCTCGCGCGCACACACTCTCGCGCGCACACACTCTCGCGCGCACACACTCTCGCGTGCACACATTCTCGCGCACACACACTCTCGCGCGCACACACACTCAAGCACACACACTCTCGCGCGCACACACTCTCGTGCGCACACACTCTCACGCGCACACACTCTCACGCGCACACACACTCGCGCGCACAAACACTCTCGCGCGCACACACACTCACGCGCACACACTCTCACGTGCACACGCACTCTCGCGCGCACACACACTCACGCAGACACACTCTCACGCGCACACACACTCTCGCGTGCAGACACTCTCACACACACACACACTCTCGAGCGCACACACACTCACGCGCACACACTCTCACGCGCACACACACTCTCGCGCGCACACACTCTCACGCGCACACACTCTCGCGCGCACACACTCTCGCGCGCACACACTCTCGTGCGCAGACACACTCTCGCGCGCACACACTCTCGCGCGCACACACTCTCGCGCGCACAAACTCTCGCACGCACACACTCTCCCGCGCACACACTCTCACGAACACACAAACACTCACGCGCACACACTCTCACGCGCACACACTCTCGCGCGCACACCCACTCACGCGCACACACTCTCATGTGCACACCCTCTCGCGCGCACACACTCACGCGCGCACACACACTCACGCGCACACACTCTCACATACATACTCTCACACTCTCACACACACACACACACACACTCTCACACACACACTCACGCGCGCACACACTCACGCGCGCACACACTCACGCGTGCACACAATCACGCGCACACACACTCTCACGCGCACACACTCTCGCGCGCACACAATCTCGCGCGCACACACTCTCGCGCGCACACACTCTCGCGCGCACACACTCTCGCGCGCACACACTCTCGCGCGCACACACTCTCGCGCGCACACACTCTCACGCGCACACACTCTCACGCGCACACACTCTCACGCGCACACACTCTCACGCGCACACACTCTCGCGCGCACACACTCTCGCGCGCACACACTCTCGCGTGCACACATTCTCGCGCACACACACTCTCGCGCGCACACACACTCAAGCACACACACTCTCGCGCGCACACACTCTCGTGCGCACACACTCTCACGTGCACACACTCTCACGCGCACACACACTCGCGCGCACAAACACTCTCGCGCGCACACACACTCACGCGCACACACTCTCACGTGCACACGCACTCTCGCGCGCACACACACTCACGCAGACACACTCTCACGCGCACACACACTCTCGCGTGCAGACACTCTCACACACACACACACTCTCGTGCGCACACACACTCACGCGCACACACTCTCACGCGCACACACACTCTCGCGCGCACACACTCTCACGCGCACACACTCTCGCGCGCACACACTCTCGCGCGCACACACTCTCGTGCGCAGACACACTCTCGCGCGCACACACTCTCGCGCGCACACACTCTCGCGCGCACAAACTCTCGCACGCACATACTCTCCCGCGCACACACTCTCACGAACACACAAACACTCACGCGCACACACTCTCACGCGCACACACTCTCGCGCGCACACCCACTCACGCGCACACACTCTCATGTGCACACCCTCTCGCGCGCACACACTCACGCGCGCACACACACTCACGCGCACACACTCTCACATACATACTCTCACACTCTCACACACACACACACACACTCTCACACACACACTCACGCGCGCACACACTCACGCGCGCACACACTCACGCGTGCACACAATCACGCGCACACACACTCTCACGCGCACACACTCTCGCGCGCACACAATCTCGCGCGCACACACTCTCGCGCGCACACACTCTCGCGCGCACACACTCTCGCGCGCACACACTCTCGCGCGCACACACTCTCGCGCGCACACACTCTCGCGCGCACACACTCTCGCGCGCACACACTCTCGCGCGCACACACTCTCGCGCGCACACACTCTCGCGCGCACACACTCTCGCGCGCACACACTCTCGCGCGCACACACACTGACGCGAACACAATCTCGCGTGCACACAATCACGCGCACACACTCTCGCGCGCAAACACCCTCACGCGCACACACTCTCACGCGCACACAATCTCGCGCGCACACACTCTCGCGCGCACACACTCTCGCGCGCACACACTCTCGCGCGCACACACTCTCGCGCGCACACACTCTCGCGCGCACACACTCTCGCGCGCACACACTCTCGCGCGCACACACTCTCGCGCGCACACACTCTCGCGCGCACACACTCTCGCGCGCACACACTCTCGCGCGCACACACTCTCGCGCGCACACACTCTTGCGCGCACACACTCTCGCGCGCACACACTCTCGCGCGCACACACTCTCGCGCGCACACACTCTCGCGCGCACACACTCTCGCGCGCACACACTCTCGCGCGCACACACCCCCACGCGCGCACACTCTCACGCACACAAACACTCACGCGCACACACTCTCGCGCGCACACACCCTCACGCGCACACACTCTCACGCGCACAACTCTCACGCGCACACACTCTCGCGCACACACTCTCGCGCACACACTCTCACGCGCACACACTCTCACGCGCACACACTCTCACGCGCACACACTCTCACGCGCACACACTCTCGCGCACAAACTCTCGCGCACACACACTCTCACGCACACACACTCTCACGCACACACACTCTCGCGCGCACACACTCTCGCGCGCACACACACACTCATGCGCACACACTCACACGCACACACACTCTCGCGCGCACACACACTCACGCGCACACACACTCACGCGCACACTCTCTCACACTCTCACACACACACACACACTCACACTCACACACACACACTCACGCGCACAATCTCTCGCGCGCACACACTCTCGCGCGCACACTCTCGCGCGCACACACCCTCGCGCGCACACACCCTCGCGCGCACACACTCTCGCGCGCACACACTCTCGCGCGCACACACTCTCGCGCGCACACACTCTCGCGCGCACACACTCTCGCGCGCACACACTCTCACGCGCACACACTCTCACGCGCACACACTCTCGCGCGCACACACTCTCGCGCGCACACACTCTCGCGCGCACACATTCTCGCGTGCACACATTCTCGCGCACACACACTCTCGCGCGCACACACACTCAAGCACACACACTCTCACGCGCACACACACTCTCGTGCGCACACACTCTCACGCGCACACACTCTCACGCGCACACACACTCGCGCGCACAAACACTCTCGCGCGCACACACACTCACGCGCACACACTCTCACGTGCACACGCACTCTCGCGCGCACACACACTCACGCAGACACACTCTCACGCGCACACACACTCTCGCGTGCAGACACTCTCACACACACACACACTCTCGTGCGCACACACACTCACGCGCACACACTCTCACGCGCACACACACTCACGCGCACACACACTCTCGCGCGCACACACTCTCACGCGCACACACTCTCGCGCGCACACACTCTCGCGCGCACACACTCTCGTGCGCAGACACACTCTCGCGCGCACACACTCTCGCGCGCACACACTCTCGCGCGCACAAACTCTCGCACGCACACACTCTCCCGCGCACACACTCTCACGAACACACAAACACTCACGCGCACACACTCTCACGCGCACACACTCTCGCGCGCACACCCACTCACGCGCACACACTCTCATGTACACACTCTCATGTGCACACCCTCTCGCGCGCACACACTCACGCGCGCACACACACTCACGCGCACACACTCTCACATACATACTCTCACACTCTCACACACACACACACACACACGCTCACACACACACTCACGCGCGCACACACTCACGCGAACACAATCTCGCGTGCACACAATCACGCGCACACACACTCTCACGCGCACACACTCTCGCGCGCACACACCCTCACGCGCACACACTCTCACGCGCACACAATCTCGCGCGCACACACTCTCGCGCGCACACACTCTCGCGCGCACACACTCTCGCGCGCACACACTCTCGCGCGCACACACACTCACGCGAACACAATCTCGCGTGCACACAATCACGCGCACACACACTCTCACGCGCACACACTCTCGCGCGCACACACCCTCACGCGCACACACTCTCACGCGCACACAATCTCGCGCGCACACACTCTCGCGCGCACACACTCTCGCGCGCACACACTCTCGCGCGCACACACTCTCGCGCGCACACATTCTCGCGCGCACACACTCTCGCGCGCACACACTCTCGCGCGCACACACTCTCGCGCGCACACACTCTCGCGCGCAAACACTCTCGCGCGCACACACTCTCGCGCGCACACACTCTCGCGCGCACACACCTCTCGCGCGCACACACTCTCGCGCGCACACACTCTCGCGCGCACACACTCTCGCGCGCACACACTCTCGCGCGCACACACCCCCACGCGCGCACACTCTCACGCACACAAACACTCACGCGCACACACTCTCGCGCGCACACACCCTCACGCGCACACACTCTCACGCGCACAACTCTCACGCGCACACACTCTCGCGCACACACTCTCGCGCACACACTCTCGCGCACACACTCTCGCGCACACACTCTCACGCGCACACACTCTCACGCGCACACACTCTCACGCGCACACACTCTCACGCGCACACACTCTCACGCGCACACACTCTCGCGCACAAACTCTCGCGCACACACACTCTCACGCACACACACTCTCACGCACACACACTCTCGCGCGCACACACTCTCGCGCGCACACACACACTCATGCGCACACACTCTCACACGCACACACACTCTCGCGCGCACACACACTCACGCGCACACACACTCACACTCTCACACACACACACACACACACACTCTCACACACACACTCACGCACGCACACACTCATGCGAACACAATCTCGCGCGCACACACACTCACGTGCACACAATCACGCGCACACACTCTCGCGTGCACACACTCTCTCGCGCACACACACTCAAGCAGACACACTCTCACGCGCACACACACTCTCGCGCACACACACACACTCTCGCGCGCACACACACTCACGCGCACACACTCTCACACACATACTCTCACACTCTCACACACACACACTCGCGCGCACACACTCTCGCGCGCACACACTCTCGCACGCACACACTCTCGCACGCACACACTCTCGCGCGCACACACTCTCGCGCGCACACACTCTCGCGCGCACACACTCTCGCGCGCACACACTCTCGCGCGCACACACCCCCACGCGCGCACACTCTCACGCACACAAACACTCACGCGCACACACTCTCGCGCGCACACACCCTCACGCGCACACACTCTCACGCGCACACACTCTCACGCGCACAACTCTCACGCGCACACACTCTCGCGCACACACTCTCGCGCACACACTCTCGCGCACACACTCTCACGCGCACACACTCTCACGCGCACACACTCTCACGCGCACACACTCTCACGCGCACACACTCTCACGCGCACACACTCTCACGCGCACACACTCTCACGCGCACACACTCTCACGCGCACACACTCTCGCGCACAAACTCTCGCGCACACACACTCTCACGCACACACACTCTCACGCACACACACTCTCGCGCGCACACACTCTCGCGCGCACACACTCTCGCGCGCACACACACACTCATGCGCACACACTCTCACACGCACACACACTCTCGCGCGCACACACACTCACGCGCACACACTCTCACACTCTCACACACACACACACACACACACTCTCACACACACACTCACGCACGCACACACTCATGCGAACACAATCTCGTGCGCACACACACTCACGTGCACACAATCACGCGCACACACTCTCGCGTGCACACACTCTCTCGCGCACACACACTCAAGCAGACACACTCTCACGCGCACACACACTCTCGCGCGCACACACACTCTCGCGCACACACTCTCACACACATACTCACACTCTCACACACACTCTCACACACACACACTCTCACACACACACTCACGCGCGCACACACTCACGCGAACACAATCTCACGCGCACACACACTCACGTGCACACAATCACACGCACACACACTCTCGCGCGCACACACTCTCGCGCGCACACACTCTCGCGCGCACACACTCTCGCGCGCACACACTCTCGCGCGCGCGCACACTCAAGCGGAAACACTCTCACTTGCACACACACTCTCGTGCGCACACACTCTCGCGCGCACACACACTCGCGCGCACACACACTCGCGCGCACACACTCTCGCGCGCACACACTCTCGCGCGCACACACTCTCGCGCGCACACACTCTCGCGCGCACACACTCTCGCGCGCACACACTCTCGCGCGCACACACTCTCGCGCGCACACACTCTCGCCGCACACACTCACGCGAACACAATCTCGCGCGCACACACATTCACTTGCACACAATCACGCGCACACACACTCTCGCGCACACACACACCCTCGCGCGCACACTCTCGCGCGCACACACACGCGCACACACTCGCGCACACACACTCGCGCGCACACACTCTCGCGCGCGCACACACTCTCGCGCGCACACTCTCTCACTCACACACACTCTCGCGCGCGCACACCCTCGCGCGCGCACACCCTCGCGCGCGCACACTCTCGCGCGCGCACACTCTCGCGCGCGCACACTCTCGCGCGCACACACTCTCGCGCGCAAACACTCGCGCGCGCAAACACTCGCGCGCGCACACTCACACGCACACACACTCTCACGCGCACACACTCTCACGCGCACACACTCTCACGCGCACACACTCTCACGCGCACACACTCTCACGCGCACACACTCTCACATGCACACGCACTCTCGCGTGCGCACACACTCACGCAGACACACTCTCACGCGCACACACTCTCGCGCACAGACACTCACGCGCACACACACTCACGCGCACACACTCTCACGCGCACACACTCTCACGCGCACACACTCTCACGCGCACACACTCTCACGCGCACACACTCTCACGCGCACACACTCTCACGCGCACACACTCTCATGCGCACACACACTCTCGCGCGCACATTCGCACGCACATACTCTCACGCACACACTCTCTCACGTGCACACTCTCTCACGTGCACACTCACACATTCACTTGCTCACGCACTCTCACACACACTCAGTAACACACTCAGTAACACACACACTCTCACATTCATTCACACACTCACTAACACACATATGCTCACACACACACTCACTCTGTCGCACACACTCTCGCATACATAGTCTCTCACACACACTCGCACACACACACACTCTCGGTCTCACTCACACTCGCTCACACTCACTAACACACACTCAGTAACACATGCTCAGTAACACATGCTCAGTAACACACACACACTCTCTCACATACACTCACTCACATGCTCTCTCACACACACTCGCACTCTTGCGCATACACTCTCACGCACACACTTTCGCTCTTGCTCGCTCTCATACTCTCTCCCACACACACTCTGGCACACACATACTCTCTCCCACACACACTCTGGCACACACATACTCTCTCCCACACACACTCTGGCACACACGCTCTCACTCTTGCTCACTCGCACACTCTCTCGCTCACACGCTCTTGCTCTCACACAGTCACTCACACTCACTCAAGCTCTCACACTCTCTCACACACACACATTCACACACACTCTCACATACTTACTCACACACTCTGTCACTCACACACTCACTAACACACACAATCACTAACACACTCTCACTCACACACACTCCCACTCATACATTCTCACACACTCACACGCACTAACACACACACTCACTCACACTCTCACTCACTCACACACATTCACAAACACTCTCACACACATTCACATACACTCATTCAAACACTCACTTACACACTCACTCTCACGCACATGCACTCTCACGCACACTCACTCTCGTGCACACTCAGTAACACACTCAGAAAAACACACAATCTCACACTCATTCACATACTCTCACTCACACACATGCTCTCTCTCACACACACACTCACTCACACACTGTCTCACACACTCTCACATACATAGTCTCGCACACACTCTCTCGCACACACTCTTTCACTCTTACTCACACACACACACTCACACACACACACTCACGCACACACTCACACAGACACTAACACACACACACACACACACTCGCTCACTAACACACACACTCACCAACACACACACTCACCAACACACACACTCACCAACACACACACTCACCAACACACACACTCACCAACACACACACTCACTAACACACACACTCACCAACACACACACTCACTAACACACACACTCTCTCTCTCATGCTCACACACACACTCACACACTCACACACACACACACTAACACACACACTAACACACACACTAACACACACACTCTCACTCACTCACACACACACTCTCACTCACTCTCACACACACTCATTAACACACACATCTCACTCACTCACACATACTCACAAACACTCTCACACACATTCACATACACTTATTCAAACACTCACTTACACACGCTCACTCACACACACACTCTCACACTGTCACACACTCCCACTCACACACACTCCCACTCACACACACTCCCACTCACACACACTCCCACTCACACACACTCCCACTCACACACACACACTCTCTCACATACTTAATCACACACACACTCACACACACACTCTCACACACTCACACAATCACACATTCACTCACACATTCATTCACACATTCATTCACACATTCATTCACACATTCACTCATACGCACTCTCACTCACTCAATAACTCACTCTCACACGCACTCTCGCACACACCTTGCACACACCCTCACACACACCTCACACACACCTCACACACGCCTTCACACAACCTCACACAACCTCACACACATCCTCATGCTCTCACACACACTCACTAACTCTCACTAACTCACACACACTCTCTCTCACACACACATTCACATACACTTATTCAAACATTCACTTACACACTCACACGCTCACTCACACACATACTCTCACACTCTCACACACTCCCACTCACACACACTCCCACTCACACACACTCCCACTCACACACACTCCCACTCACACACACTCCCACTCACACACACTCCCACTCACACACACTCCCACTCACACACACTTAATCACACACACACTCACACACACACACTCACACACACTCACACACACACACTCTCAATCACTCACACTCTCACACACACTCACACACACACACTCACACACTCACACACTCACAGACACACATTCATTCACACATTCACTTCTCCACACTCTCACTCACTCAATAACTCACCCTCACACACACCCTCACACACACCTCGCACACACCTCGCACACACCCTCGCACACACCCTCGCACAACCTCACACACACCCTCACACACACCCTCACACACACCCTCACACACACCCTCACACAACCTCACACACACCTCACACACACCGTCACACACACCCTCGCACACACCCTCGCACACACCCTCACACACAACCTCACACACACCTCACACACACCTCACACACACCCTCGCACACACCCTCGCACACACCCTCGCACACAACCTCACACACACCCTCACACACACCCTCGCACACACCCTCGCACACACCCTCACACACACCTCACACACACCCTCGCACACACCTTCGCACACACCCTCGCACACACCCTCGCACACACCCTCGCACACACCCTCGCACACACCCTCGCACACACCCTCACACACACCCTCACACACACCCTCACACACACCCTCACACACACCCTCACACACACCGCACACACACCCTCACACACCCTCACACACCCTCACACACCCTCACACACCCTCACACACACCCTCACACACACCCTCACACACACCCTCACACAACATCACACAACCTCACACAACCTCACACAACCTCACACACACCGTCATGCTCTCACACACACTCACACACACCCTCGCACACACCCTCGCACACACACCTCACACACACACCTCACACACACACCTCACACACACCCTCGCACACACCCTCGCACACACCCTCGCACACACCCTCGCACACACCCTCGCACACACCCTCACACACACCCTCACACACACACCTCACACACACCCTCACACACACCCTCACACACACACCTCACACACACACCTCGCACACACCCTCACACACACCCTCGCACACACCCTCGCACACACCCTCACACACACCCTCGCACAACCTCACACAACCTCACACACACCCTCGCACACCCCCTCGCACACACCCTCGCACACACCCTCGCACACACCCTCGCACACACCCTCGCACACACCCTCGCACACACCCTCGCACACACCCTCATGCTCTCACACACACACTCTCTCTCACACACACACTCTCTCACACACACACTCTCTCTCACACACACACTCTCTCACACACACACTCTCTCTCACACACACACTCTCTCTCACACACACACACACGCTCCCTCTCACACACACACACACACTCTCTCTCACACACACACACACACTCTCTCTCACACACACACACACACTCTCTCTCACACACACACTCACACTCTCTCTCACACACACACACACACTCTCTCTCACACACACACTCACACTCTCTCTCACACACACACACACACTCTCTCTCTCCCACACACACACTCTCTCTCTCTCTCCCACACACACTCTCTCTCACACTCTCTTTCACACACAGTCTCACAATCTCTCACTCCCTCTCTCACTCCCTCTCTCTCTCTCTCACACACACACACACACACACACACACACACACACACACACACAGCAACGAATAACTGGTTTTACATATTCATGTCAACTACTGAAGAAGTAGATTCCAGACCAAGAGCCTCCACGCTGTAATATAACCACCTCTACACTATTGTGAAAGTTAAACACTGTGGATGCTGGATATCTGAAATGAGAACAGGAAATGAGGGAGGGACTCAGCAGGTCTGACAGCATCTGTGGAGAGAGAAACAAAGTTAACGCTTGTTGTCTGAGGAAGAGTCAGACAGACGCTGTTTAACTTCTCTCCACAGGTACCGTTCAGCTTGCTGAGTTTACCCGGCCTTTCCTGTACTTGTTACATCAACAATGTCCCCATCAAACGCTCCCAGGACAGGTACAGCACTGGGTTAGATACAGAGTACAGCTCCCTCTACACTGTCCCCATCAAACACTCCCAGGACAGTTACAGCGCGGGGTTAGATACAGAGTAAATCTCCCTCTACACTGTCCCCATCAAACACTCCCAGGACAGGTACAGCACGGGGTTAGATACAGAGTAAATCTCCCTCTACACTGTGCCCATTAAACACTCCCAGGACAGGTACAGCACGGGGTTAGATACAGAGTAAATCTCCCTCTGCACTGTCCCCATCAAACACTCCCAGGACAGGTACTGCACAGGGTTAGATACAGAGTAAATCTCCCTCTACACTGTCCCCATCAAACACTCCCAGGACAGGTACAGCACGGGGTTAGATACAGACTAAATCTCCCTCTATACTGTCCCCATCAAACACTCTCTGGAGAGGGACAGACCATAAGATGTAGGAGCAGGCAGAGGCCATTCAGCCCTTCGTGTCTGCTCCACCATTCAATGAGATCATGGCTGATCTGATAATCCTGATCTCCACTTTCCTGCCCTTTCCCCCATCACCCTTGATTCCCTTACTTGTAAAAAAATCTGCCTATCTCAGCCTTGAATATAATTAACAACCCAATCCATCCAGCACTCTGTGGTAAGAATTCCACAGACTCACTCGATACAGAGTAAATCCCTCTCAACACTGTCCCCATCAAACACTCCCTGGACAGGTACAGCACAGGGTCAGATACAGAGTAAATCTCCCTCTACACTGTCCCCATCAAACACTCCCAGGACGGTACAGCACGGGGTTAGATAAAGAGTAAATCTCCCTCTACACTGTCCCCATCAAATACTCCCAGGACAGCTTTAACATGGGGCTGGATTCACAATTAAACTAAGCATTTATAGATGGCAACAGGTGGGTGAGAGATTTAATCCCCCTCCGATAGGAAACAGACTGCCTGGTGTGTGTAAATGGGGAGAGGTGTGTGAGAGGGTTAATCCCCTCCGATAGGGAACAGACCACCCGGTGTGTGTAAATGGGGATAAGTGAGTGAGAGGGTTAATCCCCCTCTGATAGGGAACCAATTATAATGTTAAGGATTGGCGTGATAGAGATCTGTTTTAAACATGCATGAACATTAATTCATTTCTCTCATTCAGTGCCATTCCTGACTATAAACACTGCTTTGAATGAGAAGCAAGCATTTGTAGGGATTAAATTCTTGAATTGTTGATTCGCATAAAGAGAAGTTGGCACCAAAACAATGCAGATCTCACAACTCACTGACCGAACATTAACCACAGGGCACGTTCCCCAAAGATCAAAGTGGATGAAATCTCCCTCTACACTGTCCCCATCAAACACTCCCAGGACAGGGACAGCACGGGGTTAGATACAGAGTAAATCTCCTCTAATCTGTCCCCATCAAACACTTCCAGGACAGGGACAGCACGGGGTTAGATACAGAGTAAATCTCCCTCTACACTGTCACGATCAAACACTCCCAGAAAGGTACAGCACGGGGTAAGATACAGAGTAAATCTCCCTCTACACTGTCACGATCAAACACTCCCAGGACAGGTACAGCACGGGGTTAGATACAGAGTAAATCTCCCTCTACACTGTCACGATCAAACACTCCCAGAAAGGTACAGCACGGGGTTAGATACAGAGTAAATCTCCCTCTACACTGTCACGATCAAACACTCCCAGGACAGGTACAGCACGGGGTTAGATACAGACTAATTCTCCCACTACACCGTCCCCATCAAACACTCCAACGACAGGTACAGGATAGGGTTAGATACAGAATAAAGCTCCCTCTACACTGTCCACATCAAACACTTTCGGGACAGGTACTGCACGGGTTTAGATACAGAGTAATTCTCCCTCCACACTTTCACCATCAAACACTCACAGAAAGGTACAGCATGGGGTTAGATACAGAGTAAATATGCCTCTACACATTCCCCATCAAACAATCCCAAGTCAGGTATAGCACCTGGTTAGATACAGAGTAAATCTCCCTCTACATTGTCCCCATCAAACACTCCCAGGACAGGTACAGCACGGGGTTAGATACAGAGTAAAGCTCCCTGTACACTGTCCCCATCAAACACTCCCAGGACAGGAACAGCACGGTGTTAGATACAGAGTAAATCTCCCTCTACACTGTCCCCATCAAACACTCCCAGGACAGGTACAGCACGGTGTTAGATACAGAGTAAATCTCCCCTACACTGTCCCCATCAAACACTCCCAGGACAGGTACAGCACGGGGTTAGATACAGAGTAAATCTCCCTCTACACTGTCCCCATCAAACACTCCCAGGACAGGTACAGCATGGGGTTAGATACAGAGTAAATCTCCCCTACACTGTCCCCATCAAACACTCCCAGGACAGGTACAGCACGGGGTTAGATACAGAGTAAATCTCCCCTACACTGTCCCCATCAAACACTCCCAGGACAGGTACAGCACGGGGTTAGATACAGAGTAAATCTCCCCTACACTGTCCCCATCAAACACTCCCAGGACAGGTACAGCACGGGGTTAGATACAGAGTAAATCTCCCTCTACACTGTCCCCATCAAACACTCCCAGGACAGGTACAGCACGTATTTAGATACAGAGTAAAGCTACCTCTACACAGGCCTCATCAAACACTCCCAAGTCAGGTACAGCACGAACTTTGATACAGAGTAAAGCTTCGTCTACACTGTCCCCATCAAACACTCACAGGACAGGTACAGCACGGGGTTAGATACAGAGTAAAGCTTCGTCTACACTGTCCCCATCAAACACTCACAGGACAGGTACAGCACGGGGTTAGATACAGAAAATACTCCGTCGACACTGTCCCCATTAAACAATACAAGGACAGGTACATCACGGGGTTAGATACAGATTAAATCTTCCTCTAGACTGTCCACATCAAATGCTCCCAAGACAGGGGCAACACTGGGGGAGATACAGAATAAAGCTTCCTCTGCACTGTCCACGTCAAACACACGCAGGACAGGTACAGCATGGGGTTAGATACAGAGTAAATCTCCCTCTACACTGTCCGCATCAAACACTCCCAGGACAGGTACAGCACGGGGTTAGATATAGAGTAAACCACCCTCTACACTTTCAAAATCAAACACTTCCAGGACAGGTACAGCATGGGGTTAGATACAGAGTAAAGCACCCTCTACACTGTCCCCATCAAACACTCCCAGGACAGGTACAGCACGGGGTTTGATACAGAGTAAATCTCCCTCTACACTGTCCCCATCAAACACTCACAGGACAGGTACAGCACGGGGTTAGGTACAGAGTAAAGCTCCCTGTACACTGTCCCCATCAAACACTCCCAGGACAGGTACAGCACGGGGTTAGATACAGAGTAAATCTCCCTCTACACTGTCCCCATCAAACACTCACAGGACAGGTACAGCACAGGGTTAGATACAGAGTAAATCTCCCTCTACACTGTCCCCATCAAACACTCCCAGGAGAGGTACAGCACGGGGTTAGATACAGAGTAAAGCTCCCTTGACACTGTCCCCATCAAACATTCGCAGGACAGGGACAGCACGGGGTTAGTTATTGAGTAAAGCTCACTCGACACTGTCCCCATCAAACACTCCTCGGTCAGGGACAGCCCGGGGTTAGATACAGAGCAATTCTCCCTTCACACTTTCACCTTCAAACACTCCCAGCACCGGTAGACCACGGGGTTAGATACAGACTAAAGTGACTTCTAAACTGTCCCCATCGAAGACTCCCAGGACAGGTGCAGCACAGGGTGAAAGACAGAGCAAACGTCCCTCGACACTGACCCCACCAAACAGTCCCAGGGCAGGTACAGCGCGGCGTTAGATACAGAGTAAATTCTCTCTACTCTGTCCTCATCAAACTCTCCCAAGACAGGTACAGCACGGGTTTAGATAAAGAACTTATATCCCTCTCCATTGCCTCCATGAAACACTCCCAGGACAGGTCCAGCACGGGGTTAGATAAAGATTAATTCTCCCTCCACACTTTCCCCATCAAACACTCCCAGGACAGGTACAGCACAGGTTTAGATAAAGGGTAAATCTCCCCCCTACAATGTCCCCATCAAAAACTCATAGGACAGGTACTGCACGTGTTTAGATAAAGAGTAAATCTGCCTCTAACCTGTCCCCATCAAACATTCTCGGGTGAGGGACAGCATTGTGTTAGTTAGAGAGTTAAGCTCCCTCTACACTGTCCCCATTAAATACTCCCAGGACAGGTACAGCACGGGGTAAGATACAGAGTAAATCTCTATCTACATTGTCCCCATCAAACACGCCCAGGAGAGGTACAGCACTGGGTTAGATACAGAGTAATACACCCTCGACATTGTCCCCATCAAACACTCCCAGGACAGGTACAGCACAGGGTAAGATACAGAGTAAATCTCTATCTACACTGTCCCCATCAAACACTCCCAGGACAGGTACAGCACGGGGTAAGATACAGAGTAAATCTCTATCTACACTGTCCCCATCAAACGCTCCCAAGACAGGTACAGCATGGGTTTAGATAAAGAATTTATATCCCTCTCCATTGCCTCCATGAAACACTCCCAGGACAGGTCCAGCACGGGGTTAGATAAAGATTAATTCTCACTCCACACTTTCCCCATCAAACACTCCCAGGACAGGTACAGCACGTGATTAGAAACAGAGTAAATCTCCCTCTACACTGTCCCCATCAAACACTCTCAGGACAGGTACAGCACGGGGTTAGATACAGAGTAAATCTCCCTCTACACTGTCCCCATCAAACACTCCCAGGACAGGTACAGCACGGGGTTAGATACAGAGTAAATCTCCCTCTAGACAGTCCCCAACAAACACTCCCAGGACAGGGACAGCTCGGGGTTAGATACAGAGTAAATCTCCCTCTACAGAGTCCCCAACAAACACTCCCAGGACAGGTACAGCACGGGTTTAGATAAAGAGTAAATCTCCCTCTACAGAGTCCCCAACAAACACTCCCAGGACAGGTACAGCACAGGTTTAGATAAAGAGTAAATCACCCTCCTACAATGTCCCCATCAAAACCTCATAGGACAGGTACTGCACGTGTTTAGATACAGAGTAAATCTGCCTCTAACCTGTCCCCATCAAACATTCCCGGGTGAGGTACAGCATGGGGTTAGAAACAGCGTAAATCTCCCTTCACACTTTCACCATCAAACACTCCCAGGACAGGTACAGCACGGGGTTAGATGCAGAGTAAATCTCCCTCTACACTGTCCCCATCAAACACTCCCAGGACAGGTACAGCACGGGGTTAGATACAGAGTAAAGCTCCCTCTAACTTGTCCACATAAACACTCCCAGAACAGGGACAGCATGGTGTTAGTTATTGAGTAAAGCTCACTCGACACTGTCCCCAACAAACGCTCCTTGGTCAGGGACAGCACGGGGTTAGATACAGAGCAATTCTCCCTGCACACTTTCACCTTCAAACACTCCCAGCACCGGTAGAGCACGGAGTAAGATACAGAGTAAAGTGTCTTCTAAACTGTCCCCATCAAACACTCCCAGGACAGGTGCAGCACAGGGTGAAAGACAGAGCAAACGTCCCTCAACAATGTCCCCACCAAACACTCCCAGGACAGGTACAGCACGGGGTTAGATACAGAGTAATTCTCCCTCTACACTGTCCCCATCAAATACTCCCAGGACATGTACAGCACGTGTTTAGATACAGAGTAATGCTCCCTCTATACTGTCCCCAACAAACACTCCAAGGACAGGTGCAGCATGGGATTACAGACAGAGTAAACCTCCCTCTACACTTTCCCAATCAAACACCCCAAGGAAAGGTAGAGCCCGGGGTTAGATACAGAGAAATTCTCCCTCCACACTTTCCCCATCAAACACTCCCAGGACAGGTACAGCACGGGGTTAGATACAGACTAAAGCTCCCTCGACACTTGTCCCCACCAAACATTCCCAGGACAGGTACAGCACGTGTTTAGAAACAGAGTAAAGCTCCCCCTACACTGTCCCCATCAAACACTCCCAGGACAGGTACAGCACGGGGTTAGGTATAGAGTAAATCTCCCTCTACACTGTCCCCATCAACAGTCCCAGGACAGGTACAGCACGGGGTTAGATAGAGAGTAAATCTCCCTCTACCCTGTCCCCCTCCATCACTCCCTGGACAGGTACAGCACGGGGTTAGATACAGAGTAAATCTCCCTCTACACTGTCCCCATCAAACACTCCCAGGACAGGTACAGCACGGGGTTAGATACAGAGTAAATCTCCCTCTACACTGTCCCCATCAAACACTCTCAGGACAGGTACAGCACGGGGTTAGATATAGAGTAAAGCTCCCTCTTCCTTGTCCACATCAAACACTCCCAGGACAGGGACAGCACGGGGTTAGATACAGAGTAATTCTCCCTCTACACTGTTCCCATCAAACACTCCCAGGACAGGTACAGAACGGGGTAAGATACAGAGTAAATCTCTATCTACATTGTCCCCATCATACAAGCCCAAGACAGGTTCAGCACGGGATTAGATAAAGCGTAATTCTCACCCTACACTGTCCCCATCAAACACTCACAGGAGAGGTACAGCATGGGGTTAGATACAGAGTAATACACCCTCGACATTGTCCCCATCAAACACTCCCAGGACAGGTACAGCACGGGGTTAGATACAGAGTAAAGCTCTCTCTACACTGTCCCCATCAAACACTCCCAGGACAGGTACAGCACGGGGTTAGATACAGAGTAAAGCTCCCTCTACATTGTCCCCATCAAACACTCCCAGGGCAGGTACAGCACGCGGTTAGATACAGAGTAAATCTACCTCTACACTGTCCCCATCAAACACTCCCAGGACAGGTACAGCACGGGGTTAGATACAGAGTAAATCTCCCTCTACACTGTCCCCATCAAACACGCCCAGGACAGGTACAGCACGGGGTTAGATACAGAGTAAATCTCGCTCTACACTGTCCCCATCAAACCCTACCAAGACAGGTACAGCACGGGTTTAGATAAAGAATTTATATCCCTCTCCATTGCCTCCATGAAACACTCCCAGGACAGGTCCAGCACGGGGTTAGATAAAGATTAATTCTCACTCCACACTTTCCCCATCAAACACTCCCAGGACAGGTACAGCACGGGGTTAGAAACAGCGTAAATCTCCCTTCACACTTTCACCATCAAAGACTCCCAGAAAGGTACAGCACGGGGGTAGATATAGAGTAATGCTCCCTCTACACTGTCCGCATCAAACACTCCCGGGAGAGGGACAGCACGGGGTTAGATACAGAGTAAATCTCCCTCTACACTGTCCCCATCAAACACTCCCGGGAGAGGGACAGCATGGTGTTAGTTATTGAGTAAAGCTCACTCGACACTGTCCCCATCAAACACTCCTCGGTCAGGGACAGCCCGGGGTTAGATACAGAGCAATTCTCCCTCCACACTTTCACCTTCAAACACTTCCAGCACAGGTAGAGCACGGGGTAAGATACAGAGTAAAGTGTCTTCTAAACAGTCCACATCAAACACTCCCAGGACAGGTGCAGCGCGGCGGTTAGATACAGAGGAAATCTCTCTCTACACTGTCCTCATCAAACTCTCCTAAGACAGGTACAGCACGGGTTTAGATAAAGAATTTATATCCCTCTCCACTGCCTCCATGAAACACTCCCAGAACAGGTCCAGCACGGGGTTAGATACAGATTAATTCTCCCTCCACACTTTCCCCATCAAACACTCCCAGGACAGGTAAGCACGGGGTAAGATACAGAGTAAATCTCTCTCTACACCGTCCCCATCAAACACTCCCAGGACAGGTACTGCACGTATTTACATACAGAGTAAATCTGCCTCTACACTGTCCCCATCAAACACTCCCGGGTGAGGGACAGCATGGTGTTAGTTAGAGAGTAAAGCTCCCTCTACACTGTCCACATTAAAAACTCCCAGGACAGGTACAGCCCGGGGTTAGATACAGAGAAATCCTCCCTCTACACTTGTCCCCAACAAACACTCCCAGGACATGTACAGCACGGGGTTAGATACAGAGTAAATCTCCCTCTACACTGTCCCCATCAAACACTCCCAGGACAGGTACAGCACGGGGTTAGATACAGAGTACATCTCCCTCTACACTGTCCCCATCAAACACTCCCAGGACAGGTACAGCATGTGTTTAGATACAGAGTAAATCTCCCTCTACACTGTCCCCATCAAACACTCCCAGGACAGGTACAGCATGTGTTTAGATACAGAGTAATGCTCCCTCTATACTGTCCCCAACAAACACTCCAAGGACAGGTGCAGCATGGGATTACAGACAGAGTAAACCTCCCTCTACACTTTCCCAATCAAACACCCCAAGGAAAGGTAGAGCCCGGGGTTAGATACAGAGAAATTCTCCCTCCACACTTTCCCCATCAAACACTCCCAGGACAGTTACAGCACGGGGTTAGATACAGAGTAAATCTCCCTCGACACTTGTCCCCACCAAACACTCCCAGGACAGGTACAGCACGGGGTAAGATACAGAGTAAATCTCTCTCTACACTGTCCCTATCAAACACTCCCAAGACAGGTTCAGCACGCGGTTAGATAAAGAGTAAATCTCCCTCTACACTGTCACCATCAAACACTCTCAGGACAGGTACAGCACTGTGTTAGATACAGAGTAAATCTCCCTCTACACTGTCCCCATCAAACACTCCCAGGACAGGTACAGCACGTGTTTAGATACAGAGTAAATCTCCCTCTACACTGTCCCCATCAAAAACTCTCAGGACAGCTACAGCACGGGGTTAGATACAGAGTAAATCTCCCTCTACACCGTCCCCATCAAACACTCTCAGGACAGGTGCAGCATGCGGTTAGACATAGAGTAAAGCTCCCTCTTCCTTGTCCACATCAAACACTCCCAGGACAGGGACAGCATGGTGTTAGTTATTGAGTAAAGCTCCCTCGACACTGTCCCCATCAAACACGTCTCGGACAGGGACAGCCCGGGATTAGATACAGAGCAATTCTCCATCCACACTTTCACCATCAAACACTCCCAGGACAGGTACAACAAGGGGTTAGATACAGAGTAAATCTCCCTCTACACTGTCCCCATCAAAAACTCCCAGGACAGGTACAGCACGGGGTTAGATACAGAGTAAATCTCCCTCTACACTGTCCCCATTAAAAACTCCCAGGACAGGTACAGCACGGTGTTAGATACAGAGTAAATCTCCCTCTACACTGTCCCCATTAAAAACTCCCAGGACAGGTACAGCACGGGGTTAGATACAGAGTAAATCTCCCTCTACACTGTCCCCATTAAAAACTCCCAGGACAGGTACAGCACGGGGTTAGATACAGAGTAAAGCTCCCTCAAACTTATCCACATCAAACATTCCCAGGACAAGGACAGCATGGTGTTAGTTATTGAGGAAATCTCCCTCGACACTGTCCCCATCAAACACTCCTCGGTCAGGGACAGCCCAGGGTTAGATACAGAGTAAAACTCCCTCTACACAGTCCCCATCAAACACTCCCAGGACAGGTACAGCTCGTGTTTAGATACAGAGTAATGCTCCCTCTACATTGCCCCATCAAACACTCCCAAGACATGTACAGCAAGGGGTTACAGACAGAGTAAACCTCCCTCTACACTTTCCCAATCAAACACTCCCAGGACAGGTAGAGCCCGGGGTTAGATACAGAGTAAATCTCCCCCTACACTGTCCCCATCAAACACTCACAGGACAGGTACAGCACGGGGTTAGATACAGAGTAAATCTCCCTCTACGCTGTCCCCTTCAAACACTCCCAGGACAGGTACAGCACGGGGTTAGATACAGAGTAAAGCTCCCTCTACACTGTCCCCATTAAACACTCCCAGGACAGGTACAGCACGGGGTTAGATACAGAGTAAATCTCCCTCTACACTGTCCCCATCAAACAATCCCAGGACAGGTACAGCACAGGGTTAGATACAGAGTAAATCTCCCTCTGCACTGTCCCCATCAAACACACCCAGGACAGGTACTGCACGGGGTTAGATATAGAGTAAATCTCCCTCTACACTGTCCCTATCAAACACTCCCAGGACAGGTACTGCACGGGGTTAGATATAGAGCAAATCTCCCTCTACACTGTCCCTATCAAACACTCCCAGGACAGGTACTGCACGGGGTTAGATATAGAGTAAAGCTCTCTCTACAATGGCCCCATCAAACACACCCAGGACAGGTGCAACACATTTTTAGAAACAGAGTAAAGTGGCCTCTAAACTGTTCCCAACAAACACTCCCAGCACCGGTAGAGCAAGGGGTTAGATACAGAGTAAATCTCCCTCTACACTGTCCCCATCAAACTCTCCCGGGACAGGAACAGCACGGGGTTAGATACAGAGTAAATCTCCATATACACTGTCCCCATCAAACTCTCCCAGGACAGGCAGCATCGGCGGAGAAGAAAAGAGTTGACGTTTCGAGTCCTCATGACCCTTCGACAGAACTTGAGTTCGAGTCCAAGAAAGAGTTGAAATATAAGCTGGTTTAAGGTGTTTGCGGGGGGGGGTGGGTGCGGAGAGAGAGAGAGAGAGAGAGAAGTGGAGGGGGGGTGTGGTTGTAGGGACAAACAAACAGTGATAGCAAACACCAGGAGGGAAATGGAAAGCAATGAAGGTGAGCAAGGCAAAAGAGAGGAACGGAAATCTTGTCGCAGAAAAGAACAGAACTTCTTCAAGGAGGTAGGCATTTCTTGAAGAGCAGTGGCAGTCAATTAAACACAGAGAAAAAAGCAAAAAAACTGCGGATGCTGGAAATCCAAAACAAAAACAGAATTACCTGGAAAAACTCAGCAGGTCTGGCAGCATCGGCGGAGAAGAAAAGAGTTGATGTTTCGAGTCCTCATGACTCTTCGACAGAACTTGAGTTCGAGTCCAAGAAGGAGTTGAAATATAAGCTGGTTTAAGGTGTGTGGGGGGGGTGCGGAGAGAGAGAGAGAGAGATACTACCACTGCTCTTCAAGAAATGCCTACCTCCTTGAAGAAGTTCTGTTCTTTTCTGCGACAAGATTTCTGTTCCTCTCTTTTGCCTTGCTCACCTTCATCGCTTTCCATTTCCCTCCTGGTGTTTGCTATCACTGTTTGTTTGTCCCTACAACCACACCCCCCTTCCACTTCTCTCTCTCTCTCTCTGCCCCCCCCACACACCTTAAACCAGCTTATATTTCAACTCTTTCTTGGACTCGAACTCAAGTTCTGTCGAAGGGTCATGAGGACTCGAAACGTCAACTCTTTTCTTCTCCGCCGATGCTGCCAGACCTGCTGAGTTTTTCCAAGTAATTCTGCTTTTGTTTTGGTTCTCCCAGGACAGGTACAGCACAGGGTTAGATATAGAGTAAATCTCCCTATACACTGTCCCCATCAAATTCTCCCAGGACAGGTACAGCACGGGGTTAGAAACAGAGTAAATCTCCCTCTACACTGTCCCCATCAAACACACCCAGGACAGGAACAGCACAGGGTTAGACACAGAGTAAATCTCCCTCTACACTGTCCCCATCAAACACTCCCAGGACAGGAACAGCACGAGGTTAGATACAGAGTAAAGTGGCGTCTAAACAGTCCCATTCAAACAGTCCCTGGACAGGTGCAGCACGGGATTAGAGACATAGTAAACCTCCCACTACACTTGTCCCCAAGAAACACTCCCAGGACAGGTACAGCACGGGGTTTGATACAGGGTAAGTCTCCCACTACACTGTCCCCATCAATTACTCACAGGACAGGTACAGCACGGGGTTAGATGCAGAGTAGATCTCCCTCTACACTGTCCCCATCAAACTCTCCCAGGACAGGTACAGCATGGGGTTTGATACAGAGTAAATCTCCCTCTACACTGTCCCCATCAAACACTCCCAGGGAAGGAACAGCACGAGGTTAGATACAGAGTAAAGTGGCGTCTAAAGAGTCCCCATCAAACAGTCCCTGGACAGGTGCAGCACGGGATTAGAGACATAGTAAACCTCCCTCGACACTTGTCCCCACGAAACACTCCCAGGACAGGTACAGCACGGGCTTTAATAAGGAGTAAGTCTCCCACTACGCTGTCCCCATCAATTACTCCCAGGACAGGTACAGCACGGGGTTAGATAAGGAGTAGATCTCCCTCTACACTGTCCCCATCAAACACTCCCAGGACAGGTACAGCATGGGGTTAGATACAGAGTAAATCTCCATCTACACTGTCCACATCAAACACTCCCAGGACAGGTACAGCACGGGGTTAGATACAGAGTAAATCTCCCTCTACACTGTCCCCATCAAACACTCCCAGGACAGGTACAGCATGGGGTTAGATACAGAGTAAATCTCCCTCTACACTGTCACCATCAAACACTCCCAGGACAGGAACAGCACGGGGTTAGAGTAAATCTCCCTATACACTGTCCCCATCAAACTCTCCCAGGACAGGTACAGCATGGGGTTAGATAAAGAGTAAATCTCCCTATACACTGTCCCCATCAAACACTCTCAGAACAGGTACAGCACGGGGTTAGATACAGAGTAAATCTCCCTCTACACTGTCCCCATCAAACACTCCCAGGACAGGTACAGCACGGGGTTAGATACGGAGTAGATCTCCCTCTACACTGTCCCCATCAAACACTCCCAGGACAGGTACAGCATGGGGTTAGATACAGAGTAAATCTCCCTCTACACTGTCCCCATCAAACACTCCCAGGACAGGTACAGCATGGGGCTAGATACAGAGTAATTCTCACTCTACACTGTCCCCATCAAACATTCCCAGGACAGGTACAGCACGGGGTTAGATACAGAGTAAATCTCCCTCTACACTGTCCACATCAAACACTCCCAAGACAGGTACAGCATGGGGTTAGATACAGAGTAAATCTCCCTCTACACTGTCACCATCAAACACTCCCAGGACAGGTACAGCATGGGGTTAGATACAGAGTAAATCTCCCTCTACACTGTCCCCATCAAACACTCCCAGGACAGGTACAGCATGGGGTTAGATACAGAGTAAATCTCCCTCTACACTGTCACCATCAAACACTCCCAGGACAGGAACAGCACGGGGTTAGATACAGAGTAAATCTCCCTATACACTGTCCCCATCAAACTCTCCCAGGACAGGTACAGCATGGGGTTAGATACAGAGTAAATCTCCCTCTACACTGTCCCCATCAAACTCTCCCAGGACAGGTACAGCACGGGGTTAGATACAGAGTAAATCTCCCTCTACACTGTCCCCATCAAACACTCCCAGGACAGGTACAGCACGGGGTTAGATACAGAGTAAATCTCCCTCTACACTGTCCCCATCAAACACTCCCAGGACAGGTACAGCATGGGGTTAGATACAGAGTAAATCTCCCTCTACACTGTCACCATCAAACACTCCCAGGACAGGAACAGCACGGGGTTAGAGTAAATCTCCCTATACACTGTCCCCATCAAACTCTCCCAGGACAGGTACAGCATGGGGTTAGATAAAGAGTAAATCTCCCTATACACTGTCCCCATCAAACACTCTCAGAACAGGTACAGCACGGGGTTAGATACAGAGTAAATCTCCCTCTACACTGTCCCCATCAAACACTCCCAGGACAGGTACAGCACGGGGTTAGATACGGAGTAGATCTCCCTCTACACTGTCCCCATCAAACACTCCCAGGACAGGTACAGCATGGGGTTAGATACAGAGTAAATCTCCC
This sequence comes from Carcharodon carcharias, assembly GCF_017639515.1. Taxonomy (NCBI): domain Eukaryota; kingdom Metazoa; phylum Chordata; class Chondrichthyes; order Lamniformes; family Lamnidae; genus Carcharodon; species Carcharodon carcharias. The sequence goes on from NW_024470584.1 coordinate 2,158,032, forward strand.
TCTACACTGTCCCCATCAAACACTCCCAGGACAGGTACAGCATGGGGCTAGATACAGAGTAAATCTCACTCTACACTGTCCCCATCAAACATTCCCAGGACAGGTACAGCACGGGGTTAGATACAGAGTAAATCTCCCTCTACACTGTCCACATCAAACACTCCCAGGACAGGTACAGCATGGGGTTAGATACAGAGTAAATCTCCCTCTACACTGTCACCATCAAACACTCCCAGGACAGGTACAGCATGGGGTTAGATACAGAGTAAATCTCCCTCTACACTGTCCCCATCAAACACTCCCAGGACAGGTACAGCATGGGGTTAGATACAGAGTAAATCTCCCTCTACACTGTCACCATCAAACACTCCCAGGACAGGTACTGCACAGGGTTAGATACAGAGTAAATCTTCCTCTACACTGTCCCCATCAAACACTCCCAGGACAGGTACAGCACGGGGTGATATACAGAGTAAATCTCCCTCTACACTGTCCCCATCAAACTCTCTCAGGACAGGTACAGCATGGGGTTAGATACAGAGTAAATCTCCCTCTACACTGTCCCCATCAAACTCTCCCAGGACAGGTACAGCACGGGGTTAGATACAGAGTAAATCTCCCTCTACACTGTCCCCATCAAACACTCCCAGGACAGGTACAGCACGGGGCTAGATACAGAGTAAATCTCACTCTACACTGTCCCCATCAAACATTCCCAGGACAGGTACAGCACGGGGTTAGATACAGAGTAAATCTCCCTCTACACTGTCCCCATCAAACACTCCCAGGACAGGTACAGCATGGGGTTAGATACAGAGTAAATCTCCCTCTACACTGTCACCATCAAACACTCCCAGGACAGGTACAGCACGGGGTTAGATACAGAGTAAATCTCCCTCTACACTGTCCCCATCAAACACTCCCAGGACAGGTACAGCATGGGGTTAGATACAGAGTAAATCTCCCTCTACACTGTCCCCATCAAACACTCCCAGGACAGGTACAGCATGGGGTTAGATACAGAGTAAATCTCCCTCTACACTGTCACCATCAAACACTCCCAGGACAGGAACAGCACGGGGTTAGATACAGAGTAAATCTCCCTATACACTGTCCCCATCAAACTCTCCCAGGACAGGTACAGCACGGGGTTAGATACAGAGTAAATCTCCCTCCACAATTTCACCATCAAAGACTCCCAGGACAGGTACAGCACGGGGGTAGATACAGAGTAAAGCTCCCTCCACACTTTCACCATCAAACACTCCCAGGACAGGTACAGCATGGGGTTAGAAACAGAGTAACTCCCACTCTACCTTGTCCCCAGCAAAACCTCCCGGGACACGGACAGCATGCTGTTAGTTATAGAGTAAATCTCCCTCTACACTGTCCCCATCAAACACTCCCAGGACAGGTACAGCACGGGGTTAGATACAGAGTAAATCTCCCTCTATACTGTCCCCATCAAACACTCCCAGGACAGGTACAGCACGGGGTTAGATACAGAGTAAATCTCCCTCTACACTGTCCCCATCAAACATTCCCAGGACAGGTACAGCACGGGGTTAGATACAGAGTAAATCTCCCTCTATACTGTCCCCATCAAACACTCCCAGGACAGGTACAGCACGGGGTTAGATACAGAGTAAATCTCCATCTAGACAGAGTAAAGCTCATTCTATGATATATATCAAGTTAAATATTTTTGACTGAGCGCCACACATGCTCTCTCTGGGGACTGGGGTTCGATTCCCGCCAGGGCAGAAGGTGGAATTTGAAATGAATAAAAATCTGGAATTAAGAGCCTGATGGTGACCATGGAAAACATTGTCGCTTGTCGTAAAATCCCGATAGGTTCATTAATCCCCTTTAGGGAAGGGAATCTGACCTCCTTACCTGGTCTGGACTGCATGTGACTCCAGACCCACAGCCATGTGGCTGAGTCTGAAATAGCCGAGCCAGACACTCGGGTGTAACGAACTGATACAAACTCAGAAAACAGGAATTCAACCGGACGCACCACCCGGCATCGAGCCAGACACCGGGAACAACAACGGCAAACTCAGCCCTGTCAACCCTGCAAAGTCCTCCTTACTCACGTCTGGGGGCTAGCGCTGAAATTGGGAGAGCTGCCTCACAGACTAGACAAGCAACAGCCTGACCTAGTCATCCTCACAGAATCACACCTTACAGATAATGTCCCAGACACCACCATCACCATCCCTGGGTATGTCCTGTCCCACCAGCAGGACAGGCCCACCAGAGGTGGTGACACAGTGGTATACAGTCAGGAGGGAGTTGCCCTGGGAGTCCTCAACATCGACTCCGCACCCCATGAAGTCTCCTGGCATCAGGTCAAACATGGGGCAAGGAGACCTCCTGCTGATGACCACGTCCCACCCTCCCTCAGCTGATGAATCAGTGCTCCTCCATGTTGAACACCACTTGGAGGAAGCACTGAGGGTGGCGAGGGTGCAGAATGTACTCTGGCTGGGGGATAAAAGGGCTAGATTTCAAACAGATCTAGCAACTCGAGACTGGGCATCCATGAGGTGCTGGGGGCCATCAGCAGCAGCAGAATTGTACTCGAACACAATCTGTAACCTCATGGTCCAGCATATCCCCCACTCTACCATTACCATCAAGCCAGGGGATCAACCCTGGTTCAGTGAAGAGTGCAGGAGGATATGCCAGGAGCAGCGCCAGGAATACCTAAAAATGAGGTGCCAACCTGGTGAAGCTATAACACAGGACGATTCATGTGCCAAGCAGCATAAGCAGCAAGTGATAGACAGAGCTAAGCGATCCCACAACCAACGGATCAGATCTAAGCTCTGCAGTCCTGCTACATCCAGTCGTGAATGTTGCTGGACAATTAAACAACTCGCTGGGGGAAAAAGGCTCCACAAATATCCCCATCCTCAATGATGGAGGAGCCCAGCACATCAGTGCAAAAAGATAAGTCTGAAGTATTTGCAACAATCTTCAGCCAGAAGTGCCGAGTGGATGATCCATCTCGGCCTCCTCCGGAGGTTCCCAGCATCACAGATGCCAGTTTTCAGCCAATTCGATTCACTCTACGTGATAGCAAGAAACAGCTGAATGCACTGGACACTGTAAAGTTATGGGCACTCACAATATTCTGGCAGTAATACTGTAGACCTGTGCTCCAGAACTTGCCGTGACCCTAGCCAAGCTGTTCCAGTCCAGCTACAACACTGGCATCTACCCGGCTATGTGGAAGATTGCCCAGGTATGTCCTGTACACAAAAAGCAGGACAAATCCAACCCGGCCAATTACCTCCCCATCAGTTTACTCTCCATCATCAGTAAAGTAATGGAAGGGGTAACAACAGAGCTAACAAGCGGCACTTGCTTAGCAATAACCTGCTCACTGATGCCCAGTTTGGGTTCCTCCAGGGCCACTCAGCTCCTGACCTCATTACAGCCTTGGTTCAAACATGGACAAAAGAGCTGAACTCCTGAGGTGAGGTGAGAGTGACTGCCCTTGACATCAAGGCCGCATTTGACCGAGTGTGGCATCAAGGAGCCCTAGGGAAACTGGAGTCAATGGGAATCAGGGGAAAACTCTCCACTGGTTGGAGTCATACCTAGCACAAAGGAAGATGGTTGTGGTTGTTGGAGGTCAGTCATCTCCGCTCCAGGACATCACTGCAGGAGTCCCTCAGGGTTAGTGTCCTCGGCCCAACCATCTTCAGCTGCTTCATCAATGACCTTCCTTCCATCATAAGGTCAGAAGTGGGGATGTTCGCTGATGGTTGTACAATGTTCAGCACCATTCGCGACTCCTCAGATACTGAAGCAGAACATGTCCAAATGCAGCAAGACCTGGACAATATCCAGGCTCAGGGCTGACAAGTGGCAAGTAACATTCACACCACACAAGTGTCAGGTATTGACCATCTTCAACAAGAGAGAATCCAACCTTCATCCCTTAATGGTCAATGGCATCACCATCACTGAATCCCCCACTATCAACATCCTGGGGGTTACCATTGACCAGAAACTGAACTGGACCAGCCATATAAATACTGTGGCTACAAGAGCAGGTCAGAGGCTGGGAATCCTGCGGAGAGTAACTCACCTCCTGACTCCCCAAAGCCTGTCCACCATCTACAAGGCACAAGTCAGGAGTGTGATGGGACACTCCCCACTTGCCTGGATGAGTGCAGCTCCCACAACACTCAAGAAGCTCGACACCGTCCAGGACAAAGCAGCCCCGCTTGATCGGCACCCCATCCACAAACATTCACTCCCTCCACCACCGACACACAGTAGCAGCAGCGTGTGTACCATCTACAAGATGCACTGCAGGAATTCACCAAGGCCCCTTCAACAGCACCTTCCAAACCCACGACCTCTACCATCTAGAAGGACAAGGGCAGCAGATAGATGGGGAACACCACCACCTGGAAGTTCCCCTCCAAGTCACTCACCAACCTGACTTGGAAATATATCGGCCGTTCCTTCACTGTCACTGGGTCAAAATCCTGGAACTCCCTCCCTAACAGCGCTGTGGATGTACCTACACCACACGGACAAAATCCTGGAACTCCCTCCCTAACAGCACTGTGGGTGTACCTACACCACATGGACAAAATCCTGGAACTCCCTCCCTAACAGCGCTGTGGGTGTACCTACACCACACGGACAAAATCCTGGAACTCCCTCCCTAAGAGCGCTGTGGGTGTACCTACACCACAGGGACAAAATCCTGGAACTCCCTCCCTAACAGCGCTGTGGATGTACCTACACCACAGGGACAAAATCCTGGAACTCCCTCCCTAACAGCACCGTGGGTGTACCTACACCACAGGGGACAAAATCCTGGAACTCCCTCCCTAACAGCGCTGTGGGTGTACCTACACCACACGGACAAAATCCTGGAACTCCCTCCCTAACAGCGCTGTGGGTGTACCTACACCACAGGGACTGCAGTGGCTCAAGAAGGCAGCTCACCCACCACCTTCTCAAGGGGCAATTAGGGATGGGCAATAAATGCTGGTCCAGCCAGCAACATCCACATCCTGTGAATGAATAATAAAAATCAAATGGGCACTCGTAAATACTCACACATGAACACAAATGTGCACACTCACACGCAAAAGAATCCATCTCTGACAGTGCAGCACTCCCTCAGTACTGACCCTCCAACTGTGCAGCAATCCCTCAGTACTGACCCTCTGACAGTGCAGCACTCCCTCAGTACTGACCCTCTGACAGTGCAGCACTCCCTCAGTACTGACCTCGTTACAGTGCAGCATTCCCTCAGTACTGACCCTCTGACAGTGCAGCACTCCCTCAGTACTGACCCTCCGACAGTGCAGCACTCCCTCAGTACTGACCCTCTGACAGTGCAGCACTCCCTCAGTACTGACCCTCCGACAGTGCAGCACTCCCTCAGTACTGACCCTCCGACAGTGCAGCACTCCCTCAGTACTGACCCTCCGACAGTGCAGCACTCCCTTAGTATTGACACTCCGACAGTGCAGCACTCCCTCAGTACTGACCCTCCGACAGTGCAGCACTCCCTCAGTACTGACCATCCGACAGTGCAGCACTCCCTCAGTACTGACCTTCCTACAGTGCAGCACTCCCTCAGTACTGACCATCCGACAGTGCAGCACTCCCTCAGTACTGACCATCCGACAGTGCAGCACTCCCTCAGTACTGACCTTCCTACAGTGCAGTACTCCCTCAGTACTGACCCTCCGACAGTGCAGCACTCCCTCAGTACTGACCCTCCGACAGTGCAGCACTCCCTCAGTACTGACCCTCCGACAGTGCAGCACTCCCTCAGTACTGACACTCCGACAGTGCAGCACTCCCTCAGTACTGACCCTCCGACAGTGCAGCACTCCCTCAGTACTGACCCTCTGACAGTGCAGCACTCCCTCAGTACTGACCCTCTGACAGTGCAGCACTCCCCCAGTACTGACCCTCCGACAGTGCAGTGCTCCCGCAGTAAAGTGCACAGTGCTCCACGTGTGGTCTAACCAAGGGATACGGAGACTAGAACTGGGCACAGTGCTCCAAGTGTGGTCTAACTGAGGGATACGGAGACCAGAACTGTGCACAGTGCTCCGAGTGTGGTCTATCCAATGGAGAGGGCGAACAGAACTGTGCACAGTGCTCCAAGTGTGGTCTAACTGAGGGATAGGGAGACCAGAACTGTGCACAGTGCCCCAAGTGTGGTCTAACCGAGGGATTCGGAGACCAGAACTGTGCACAGTGCTCCATGTGTGGTCTATCCAAGGGATATGGAGAACAGAACTGTGCACAGTGCTCCAGGTGTGGTCTAACCAAGGGATACGGAGACTAGAACTGTGCACAGTGCTCCAAGTGTGATCAAACTAAGGGATAGGGAGACCAGAACTGTGCCCAGTGCTCCAAGTGTGGTCTAACCGAGGGATACGGAGACCAGAACTGTGCCCAGTGCTCCAAGTGTGGTCTAACCGAGGGATAGGGAGACCAGAACTGTGCGCAGTGCTCCAAGTGTGGTCTAACCGAGGGATAGGGAGACCAGAACTGTGCACAGTGCTCCAAGTGTGGTCTAACCGAGGGATACGGAGAGCAGAACTGTGCACAGTGCTCCAAGTGTGGTCTAATCAATATATGCCTGTTAACATACATTTTCAAAGCTGTGGGTTCATTATTTTCCCTTCAAATCAATATCTTAATTACCAGATAGAAATTGTAATTTTACCATGAGAACATCCTCTCCACAAGAGAAACAGGGACCCCAAAGTCGAAAGAGAACATGTAAAAGATAATGAGAAATAGGAGTCAGTCTCTTTCATCTCCACACACCTATCAACATCTACAACCAACTGACTGTGTGTCTGCATCATTTACAGTGTGCTGTACCTGTCCTGGGAGTGTTTGATGGGGACAGTGTAGAGGGAGATTTACTCTGTATCTAACCCTGTGCTGTACCTGTCCTGGGAGTGTTTGATGGGGACAGTGTAGAGGGAGATTTACTCTGTATCTAACCCTGTGCTGTACCTGTCCTGGGAGAGTTTGAGGGGGACAGTGTAGAGGGAGCATTACTCTGTATCTAACCCCATGCTGTACCTGTCCTGGGTGTGTTTGATGGGGACAGTGTAGAGGGAGATTTACTCTGT
>NW_024470584.1:2172676-2183773 GCF_017639515.1 Carcharodon carcharias
AGAGGGGCAGAGAGAGAGACAAAGGGGGAAGAGAGGGTGCACAGAGAGAAGACAGTGAGAGAGGGGGGCAGAGAGAGAGAGAGTCAGAGAGAGAGAGTCAGAGATCAAGAGAGAGTGTCAGAGAGAGAGAGACAGAAACAGGGGGGCAGGGAGAGAGAGGGGCAGACAGAGGGGCAGAGAGAGGGAGAGAGAGGGGCAGAGAGAGGGAGAGACAGAGAGAGAGACAGAGAGAGAGACAGAGAGAAGGGGAGAGAGAGATTCAGGGGGAAGAGAGAGACAGAGAAACAGGGAAAGAGACAGAGGAGGGTGCAGAGAGGGGGTAAGAGAGGGGGGCAGAGAGAGGGACAGAGAGAGGGACAGAGAGAGGGAGACAGAGGGGCAGAGAGAGGGGCAAAGAGAGGGGGAGAAGGGCAGAGAGAGGGAGAGAGACAGAGATTCGGGGGCTGAGAGAGACAGAGAAACAGGGAAAGATGCAGAGAGGGGTGCAGAGAGGGGGTAAGAGAGGGGGGCAGAGACAGGGGCAGAGAGAGGGACAGTGAGAGGGACAGAGAGAGGGACAGAGAGAGGGACAGAGAGAGGGACAGAGAGAGGGACAGAGAGAGGGACAGAGAGAGAGACAGTGAGAGGGACAGAGAGAGGGGCAGAGAGAGGGACAGAGAGAGGGACAGAGAGAGGGACAGAGAGAGGGACAGAGAGAGGGAGAGAAAGGGCCAGAAAAGGGCAGAGGAAGAGGCAGGGAGACAGGCAGAGACATAGAAGGGGGGCAGAGAGAGAGAGACAGAGAGCGAGGCAGAGCAAGAGAGGGGGACAGAGGGAGAGACAGGGGGGCCAAGAGACAGGGGGCAGGGAGACAGGGGGGCAGAGAGACAGGGGGGCAGAGAGACGGGGGGGCAGAGAGACGGGGGGGCAGAGAGACGGGGGGGCAGAGAGACGGGGGGGCAGAGAGACGGGGGGGGCAGAGAGACGGGGGGGCAGAGAGACGGGGGGGCAGAGAGACGGGGGGGCAGAGAGACGGGGGGGCAGAGAGACGGGGGGGCAGAGAGACGGGGGGCAGAGAGACGGGGGGGCAGAGAGACGGGGGGGGCGGAGAGACGGGGGGGCGGAGAGACGGGGGGGCAGAGAGACGGGGGGGCAGAGAGACAGGGGGGCAGAGAGACGGGGGGGCAGAGAGACGGGGGGGCAGAGAGACGGGGGGGCAGAGAGACGGGGGGGCAGAGAGACAGGGGGGCAGAGAGACAGGGGGGCAGAGAGACGGGGGGGCAGAGAGACAGGGGGGCAGAGAGACAGGGGGGCAGAGAGACAGGGGGGCAGAGAGAGAGAGAGACGCACAGAGGGAGAGCGAGACACAGACGGACAGCGAGACAGAGACAGAGAGAGCCACACAGAGGGAGAGTGACACACAGACAGACAGCGAGACAGAGAGAGAGAGCCACACAGAGGGAGAGCGACACACAGACAGACAGCGAGACAGAGAGAGACAGAGACTGAGAAAGAGACAGAGGGAGAGAGAGAAACAGAGGGAGACATTGAGGTTCCAGGGCCAGGCACAAGCTCTAAGAAAACACACAGCCTGAGCACAGTCATCAAAAACATTAAAAAGCAAAATCAAATGGCGCAACACAGTAAAGATCCCTCTGCAGTGTCCCCATCAAACGTACGCAGGACAGGTACAGCACTGTGTTAGATACAGAGTAAACCTCCCTCTACACTGTCCCCATCAAACACTCCCAGGACAGGTACAGCACGGGGTTAGATACAGAGTAAATCTCCTTCTACACTGTCCCCATCAAACACTCCCAGGACAGGTACAGCACGGGGTTAGATACAGAGTAAACCTCCCTCTACACTGTCCCCATCAAACACTCCCAGGACTGGTACAGCACGGGTTAAGATACAGAGTAAAGCTCAATCTACAGTGTCCGCATCAAACACTCCCAGGACAGGTACAGCACTGTGTTAGATACAGAGCAAATCTCCCTCTACACTGTCCCCATCAAACACTCCCACGACAGGTACAGCACAGGGTTAGGTGCAGAGTGAATCTCCCCCTACAGCGTCCCCAACAAACACTACCAGCGCAGGTACAGCACAGGGTAAGGTAAAGATTAAAACGCCCTCTACACTGTCCCCATCAAACACTCCCAGGACAAGTACAGCGTAGGGAAATTTAAGTGAGTAACTCTCCCTCAACACTATCCCATTCAAACACTCCCAGAACAGGTACAGCACGGGGTTAGATACAGAGTAAATCTCCATCTACACTGTCCCCATAAAACACTCCCAGGACAGGTACAGCACAGGGTTAGATACAGAGTAAATCTCCCTCTACACTGTCCCGATCAAACATTCCCAGGACAGGTACAGCACGGGGTTAGATACAGAGTAAATCTGCCTCTACACTGTCCCCATCAAACACTCCCGGGACAGGTAAAGCACGGGGTTAGATACAGAGTAAATCTGCCTCTACGCTGTCCCCATCAAACACTCCCAGGACAGTTACAGCACAGGGTTAGATACAGAGAAAATCTCCCTCTACACTGTCCCCATCAAACACTCCCAGCACAGGTACAGCACAGGGTAAGATAACAGAGTGAAACTCCCTCTACACTGTCCCATTCAAACACATCCAGGAGAGGTAGAGCACGGGGTTAGACACAGTGTAAATCTCCCTCTACAATGTCCACATCAAACACTCCCAGGACAGGTACAGCACGGGGTTAGATACAGAGTAAATCTCCCTCTACAATGTCCCCATCAAACACTCCCAGGACAGGTACAGCACGAGGTTAGATAAAGCGTAAACCTCCCTCTACAATGTCCCCATCAAACACTCCCAGCACACGTACAGCACAGGGTAAGATAAGAGAATAAATCTCCCGGTACACTGTCCCATTCAAACACTCCCAGGATAGCTACAGCACGGGGTTACATAAAGAGTAAATCTCCCCCTACACTGTCCCCATCAAACACTCCCAGGACAGGTACAGCACGGGGTTAGATACAGAGTGAATATCCCTCCGCACTGTCCCCATCAAACACTCCCAGGACAGGTACAGCACAGGGTTAGATGCAAAGGAAATCTCCCTCTACACTGTCCCCATCAAACACTCCCAGGACAAGTACACCATGGGTTAAGATACAGAGTCAAGCTCAATCTACAGTGTCCGCATCAAACACTCCCAGGAGAGATACAGCACGAGGTTAGATACAGTGTAAAGCTCCCTCTACACTGTCCCCATCAAACACTCCCAGGACAGGTACAGCACGGGGTTAGATACAGAGTAAATCTCCCTCTACACTGACCCCATCAAACACTCCCAGGACAGGTACAGCACGGGGTTAGATACAGAGTAAATCTCCCCCTACACTGTCCCCATCAAACACTCCCAGGACAGGTACAGCACTGTGTTAGATACAGAGCAAATCTCCCTCTACACTGTCCCCATCAAACACTCCCACGACAGGTACAGCACAGGGTTAGGTGCAGAGTGAATCTCCCTCTACAGCGTCCCCAACAAACACTCCCAGCGCAGGTACAGCACGGGGTTAGATACAGAGTAAAGCTCCCTCTACACTGTCCCCATCAAACACTCCCAGGACAAGTACAACGTAGGGAAATTTAAGTGAGTAAATCTCCCTCAACACTATCCCATTCAAACAATCCCAGAACAGGTACAGCACGGGGTTAGATACAGAGTAAATCTCCGTCTACACTGTCCCCATCAAACACTCCCAGGACAGGTACAGCACAGGGTTAGATACAGAGTAAATCTCCCTCTACACTGTCCCCATCAAACACTCACAGGGCTGGTACAGCACGGGGTTAGATACAGAGTAAATCTGCCTCTACACTGTCCCCATCAAACACTCCCAGGACAGGTACAGCACGGGGTTAGATACAGAGTAAATCTCCCTCTACCCTGTCCCCATCAAACACTCACAGGGCTGGTACAGCACAGGGTTAGATACAGAGTAAATCTCCCTCTACATTGTCCCATTCAACACATCCAGGATAGGTAGAGAATGGGGTTAGATACAGAGTAAACCTCCTTCTACACTGTCCCCAATAAACACTCCCAGGACAGGTAGAGCACGGAGTTAGATAGATAGTAAAGCTCCCTCTGCAATGTACCCATCAAACGTACCCAGGACAGGTCCAGCACGGGGTTAGATACAGGTTAAAGATCCCTCTACACATTATACATCAAACACTCCCAGGACAGGTTCAGCACGGGGTTAGATACAGGTTAAAGATCCCTCTACACATTATAAATCAAACATCCCAGGACAGGTACAGCATGGGGTTAGTTACAGAGTAAATCTCCCTTTACGCTGTTCCCATCAAAAACTCCCAGGACAGGTATAGCATGGGATTAGATACAGAGTAAACCTCCCTCTACAATGTCCCCATCAAACACTCCCATGACAAGTACAGCACAAGGCAAGATACAGAGCAAATCTCCCTCTACACGGACCCCATATAACACTCCCAGGACAGGTACAGCACAGGGAAAGATAAGACAGTAAATCTCCCTCTACATTGTCCCATTCAACACAACCAGGATAGGTAGAGCACAGGTTTAGATACAAAGTAAACCTTCGTCTACACTGTCCCCAATAAACACTCTCAGGACAGCTAGAGCACGGGGTTAGATACATAGTAAATCTCCCTCTACACTGTCCCCATTAAACACTCCCAGCACATGTACAGCACAGGGTAAGATAAGAAAGTAAATCTCCCTCTACACTGTCCCATTCAAGCAAATCCAGGATAGGTAGTGCACGGGGTTAGATACAGAGTAAACCTCCCTCTACACTGTCCCCATCAAACATTCCCAGGACACGTACAGCATGGGGTTAGATACAGAGTCAATCTCCCTCTACACTGTCCCCATCAAACATTCCCAGGACATGTACAGCATGGGGTTAGATACAGAGTAAAGCTCCCTCTACACTGTCCCCATCAAACACTCCCAGCACAGGTACAGCATGGGGTTAGATACAGAGTAAACCTCCCTCTACACTGTCCCCATCAAACACTCCCAGGACAGGTACAGCACGGGGTTAGATACAGATTAAAGCTCCCTCTACACTGTCCCCATCAAACACTCCCAGGACTGGTACAGCACGGGTTAAGATACAGAGTAAAGCTCAATCTACAGTGTCCGCATCAAACACTCCCAGGACATGTACAGCACTGTGTTAGATACAGAGCAAATCTCCCTCTACACTGTCCCCATCAAACACTCCCACGACAGGTACAGCACAGGGTTAGGTGCAGAGTGAATCTCCCTCTACAGTGTCCCCAACAAACACTCCCAGCGCAGGTACAGCACAGGGTAAGGTAAAGATTAAAACGCCCTCTACACTGTCCCCATCAAACACTCCCAGGACAAGTACAGCGTAGGGAAATTTAAGTGAGTAAATCTCCCTCAACATTATCCCATTCAAACACTCCCAGAACAGGTACAGCACGGGGTTAGATACAGAGTAAATCTCCATCTACACTGTCCCCATAAAACACTCCCAGGACAGGTACAGCACAGGGTTAGATACAGAGTAAATCTCCCTCTACATTGTCCCATTCAACACATCCAGGATAGGTAGAGAATGGGGTTAGATACAGAGTAAACCTCCTTCTACACTGTCCCCAATAAACACTCCCAGGACAGGTAGAGCACGGAGTTAGATAGATAGTAAAGCTCCCTCTGCAATGTACCCATCAAACGTACCCAGGACAGGTCCAGCACGGGGTTAGATACAGGTTAAAGATCCCTCTACACATTATACATCAAACACTCCCAGGACAGGTTCAGCACGGGGTTAGATACAGGTTAAAGATCCCTCTACACATTATAAATCAAACATCCCAGGACAGGGACATCATGGGGTTAGTTACAGAGTAAATCTCCCTTTACGCTGTCCCCATCAAAAACTCCCAGGACAGGTATAGCACGGGATTAGATACAGAGTAAATCTCCCTCTACAATGTCCCCATCAAACACTCCCAGGACAAGAACAGCACAAGGCAAGATACAGAGCAAATCTCCCTCTACACGGACTCCATATAACACTCCCAGGACAGGTACAGCACAAGGTTAGATACAGAGTAAATCTCCCTCTACGCTCTCTTCATCAAAAACACACAAGACAGGTACAGCACAGGGTTAGATACAGAGTAAACTGCCCTCTACACTGTCCCCATCAAACACTCCCAGGACAGGTAGAGCACTGGGTTAGATACAGAGTAAATCTCCCTCTACAATGTCCCCATCAAACACTCGCAGGATAGGTACAGCGCGGGGTTAGATACAGAGTGAATCTCCCTCGGCACTGTCACCATCAAACACGCCCAGGACATGTACAGCACAGGTTAAGATAGCGAGTAAATCTCCCCCTACACTGACCCCATCAAACACTCCCAGCACAGGTACAGCATGGGGTTAGATACAGACTAAATCTCCCTCTAACCAATCCCCATCGAACACTCCCAGGTCAGGTACAGCACGGCGTTAGATACAAAGAAATTATCCCTCAAAACTGTTCCCAGCAAACACTCCCAGGACAGGTGCAGCTTGGGTTTACATACAGAGTAAATCTCCCACTACACTGTCCCCATCAAACACTACCAGAACAGCTTCAGCACAGGGTAAGATACAGATTAAATAAAGCTCTACAACGTTCCCATCAAACTCTCTCAGGAAAGGTACAGCTCGGGGTTAGATAAAGAGCAAACCTCCCTCTACACTGTCCCCATCAAACACGGCCAGGACAGGTACAGCACGAGGTTAGATACAGAGCAAATCTCCCTCTACACGGATCCCATCAAACATTCCCAGGACAGGTACAGCAAGGGGTTAGATACAGTATAAATCTCCTCTACACGGATCCCATCAAAAACTCCCATGACAAGTTCAGCACAGGGAAAGATAAGACAGTAAATCTCCCTCTACATTGACCCATTCAACACATCCAGGATAGGTACAGCACGGGGTTAGATAAAGAGTAAACCTCCCTCTACACTGGGCCCAATAAACAATCTGAGGACAGGTAGAGCACGGGGTTAGATAGATAGTAAAGCTCCCTCTTCAACGTACCCATCAAACTCTCCCAGGACAGGTACAGCACACGGTAAGATAAGAGACTAAATCTCCCACAACACCATTCCCATCAAACAATCCGAGGACAGGTACAGCAAAGGGTTAGATACAGAGTAAAGCTCCCTCTACACTGTCACCATCAAACACTCCCAGGACAGGTACAGCACAGGGAAAGATAAGACAGTAAATCTCCCTCTACATTGTCCCATTCAACACATCCAGGATAGCTAGAGCACGGGGTTGGATGCAGAGTAAACCTCCCTCTACACTGTGCCCAATAAACACTCCCAGGACAGGTAGAGCATGGGGTTAGATACATGTTAAAGATCCCTCTACACAGTCCCCATCAAACACTCCCAGGACAAGTACAGCACGGGGTTAGGTGCAGAGTGAATCTCCCTCTACATTGTCCCCATCAAACACTCCCAGGACAAGTACAGCACAAGGTAAGATAAAGAGTAAACGGCCCTCTACACGGACCCCATTAAACACTCCCCGGTCAGGTACAGCACGGGGTTAGATACAGAGTAAATCTCCCTCTAACAAGTCACCATCAAACACTCCCAGGACAGGTACAGCACGGGGTTAGATGCAGAGTAAATCTCCCTCTAACCATTCACCATCAAACACTCCCAGGACAGGTACAGCACAGGGTAAAGTACAGAGTAAAACGCCCTATACACTGTCCCTATCAAACACTCCCAGGACAGGTACAGCACGTTGTTAGAAACAAAGAAATTCTCCCTCAAAACGGTTCCCAACAAACACTCCCAGGACAGGTGCAGCTTGGGTTTAGATACAGATTAAAGCTCCCTCTACACTGTCCGCATCAAACACTCCCAGGAGAGGTAGAGCACGCTGTAAGATACAAAGTAAAGCTTACTCTACAGTGTCCGCATCAAACATTCCCAGGAGAGGAACAGCAGGAGGTTAGATACAGAATAAATCACCCTTGACACAGCCCTCATTAAACACTCCGATGAGAGGTACAGCATGGGGTTAGATTCAGAGTAAATCTCCAGCTACACTGTCCCCATCAAACACTGAGGACAAGTACAGCACGGGGTTAGATACAGAGTAAACCTCCCTCTACACTGTCCCCATCAAACACTCCCAGCACAGGTACAGCACAGGGTAATGTACAGAGTAAAACGCCCTATACACTGTCCCCATCAGACACTCCCAGGACAAGTACAGCACGGGGTTAGATACAGAGTAAATCTCCCGCTACACGGACCCCATCAAACACTCCCAGAACATGTACAGCACGGGGTTAGATACAGAGTAAACCTTCCTCTAACCAGACGCCATCAAACACTCCCAAGAAAGGTACAGCATGGGTTTAGATATAGGTTAAAACTCCCTCTACACGGTCCCCATCAAACACTCCCAGGACAGGTACAGCACGGGGTTAGATACAGAGTAAACCTTCCTCTAACCAGACGCCATCAAACACTCCCAAGAAAGGTACAGCATGGGTTTAGATATAGGTTAAAACTCCCTCTACACGGTCCCCATCAAACACTCCCAGGACAGGTACAGCAAGAGATTAGATAGAGAGTAAATCTCTCTCTACACTGCCCCCATCTAACACTCCCAGGACAGCTGCAGCACGGGGTCAGATACAAAGTAAAGCTCACTCGACATTGTCCCCATTTAACACTCCCAGGACAGGTAAAGCAAGAGATTAGATAGAGAGCAAACCTCCCTCTACACTGTTCCCATCAAACACTCCCAGGACAGGTACAGTTTGGGGTAACATTCAGAGTAAACCTCCCTCTACACTGTCCCCATCAAGCACTCCCAGGAGAGGTAGATCACGGTGTAAGATAAAAAGCAAAGCTCACTCTACAGTGTCCGCATCAAACACTCCCAGCAGAGGTACAGCAGGAGGTTAGATACAGAATAAATCACCCTCGACACCGTCCTCATTAAACACTCCGATGAGAGGAAGAGCACGGGGTTAGATTCAGAGTAAATCTCCAGCTACACCGTCCCCATCAAACACTCCCAGGACAGGTACAGGACTGGTTTCGATACAGAGTAAATCTCCCTCTACACTGTCCCCATCAGACACTCCCAGGACAAGTACAGCACAGGGTAAGATAAAGAGTAAACCTCCCTCTACACGCACCCCATCAAACACACCCAAGTCAGGTACAGCACGGGTTAGATACAGAGTAAATCTCCCTCTACACTGTCCCCATCAAACACTCCCAGGACAGGTACAGCACGGAGTTAGATACAGGTTAAATCTCCCTCTACGCTGTCCCCATCAAACACTCCCAGGAGAGGTACAGTATGGGGTTGATACAGTGTAAATCTCCCACTACACTGTCCCCATCAAACACTCCCAGGACAGGTACAGCACGGGGTTAGATACAGAGTAAATCTACCCCTAAACTGTCCCCATCAAACACTCCCAGTACAGGTACAGCACAGGGTAAGATACAGAGTAAACCTCCCTCTACAGGGACCCCATCAAACACTCCCACGTCAGGTACAGTACGGCGTTAGATACAGAGTAAATCTCCCTCTAACCAGTCCCCAACAAACAGTTCCAGGAGAGGTACAGCATGGGGTTAGAAACAGAGTATATCTCCCTCTACACTGTCCCCATCAAATACTCCCAGGACAGGTACAGCAAGAGATTAGATAGAGAGTAAATCTCTCTCTACACTGCCCCCATCTAACACTCCCAGGACAGCTGCAGCACGGGGTCAGATACAAAGTAAGGCTCACTCGACACTGTTCCCATCAAACACTCCCAGGACAGGTACAGCACGGGGTTAGATACAGAGTAAATCTCCCTCTATACTGTCCCCATCAAGCACTCCCAGGAGAGGTAGATCACGGTGTAAGATACAAAGCAAAGCTCACTCTACAGTGTCCGCATCAAACACTCCCAGCAGAGGTACAGCAGGAGGTTAGATACAGAATAAATCACCCTCGACACCGTCCTCATTAAACACTCCGATGAGAGGTAGAGCACGGGGTTAGATTCAGAGTAAATCTCCAGCTACACTGTCCCCATCAAACACTCCCAGGACAGGTACAAGACTGGTTCAGATACAGAGTAAATGTACCGCTAAACTATCCCCATCAAACACTCCCAGGACAGGTACAGCATGGGGTAAGATGCAGAGTGAATCTCCCTCTACACTGTCCCCATCAGACACTCTCAGGATAGGTACAGCACGGAGTTAGATACAGGTTAAATCTCCCTCTACGCTGTCCCCATCAAACACTCCCAGGACAGGTACAGGACTGGGTTAGATACAGAGTAAATCCACCCCTAAACTGTCCCCATCAAAAACTCCCAGTACAGGTACAGCACAGGGTAAGTTACAGAGTAAACCTCCCTCTACAGGGACCCCATCAAACACTCCCACGTCAGGTACAGCACGGGGTTAGATACAGAGTAAATCTCCCTCTAACCAGTCCCCAACAAACACTTCCAGGACAGGTACAGCACAGGGTAAGATACAGAGTAAATCTCCCTCTACACTGTCCCCATCAAACACTCCCAGCACAGGTACAGCACAGGGTAATGTACAGAGTATATCTCCCTCTACACGGACCCCATCAAACACTCCCAGGACAGGTACAGCACGGAGTTAGATACAGGTTAAATCTCCCTCTCCACTGTCCCCAACAAACACTCCCAGGACAGGTACAGCACGGGGTTAGATACAGAGTAAATCTCTCTCTAACCAGCCCCATCAAACACTCCCAGGAGAGGTACAGCATGGGGTTAGAAACAGAGTATATCTCCCTCTACACTGTCCCCATCAAACACTCCCAGGACAGGTACAGCAAGAGATTAGATAGAGAGTAAATCTCTCTCTACACTGCCCCCATCTAACACTCCCAGGACAGCTGCAGCACGGGGTCAGATACAAAGTAAAGCTCACTCGACACTGTCCCCATTTAACACTCCCAGGACAGGTACAGCAAGAGATTAGATAGAGAGTAAATCTCTCTCTACACTGCCCCA